>NW_003852502.1:6142926-6158204 GCF_000181295.1 Otolemur garnettii | reverse complement strand
GAACAGCACCACTCAGAGATCAGACCAGGCACCAGGCAGATACCCGACAAACAGCACCTCTCAGAGATCAGACCAGGCACCAGGCAGATACCGGACAAACAACACCACTCAAAGATCAGACGAGGCACCAGGCAGATACCCAATGAACAGCACCACTCAGAGATCAGACAGGGCGAGGGGTGGAAACTCGGGAATCACATATCCAGGTTCACCCGGGTTCACCTATGGAGGCCCTCCAGAGGCAACTTTTCCTATAATACATGGCAGGGGGTAAAAAAAGCAATTTGAAGACCAACTCACTGTCCGGCCCGGGAGCCCTGGCTCTCCAGCGTCCCCTTTCATCCCTTGGCGACCCTACAGGAAGCAACAGGAAAGCAGTGCTCAGGCGCTTCGCTGAGGTTAAGTGAAAGGGGAAGACGTGAGTCACTTCTGAAACCTTTGTCACTCCATAAATCCAATGGAAGGATTCGGAGATGAGCACATTCGAGGGACGACTTTAAAGGAAGATGAGTAAAACTTTTTTTGGACTAATATTTTTAAAACTACAGATGCTATTACAATTTCCACTTACAATGTTATGAGGTAATTTCATATAATTATGGGATAATATACCTCCTTTAAACGAACATAATTTAACATGAGGGATACACATATGTACATTACTTTTAAGAAATTTTTCAATAAGGTCAAATGTGTAGCAATATTGTTTTCTACACATTTTTTATTATTATGTGTACCATTTACATATCTGAACTGAAACAACAGTAAGGTGTTATCTTAGGGACTAGCCTTTTTAGAAAACACTTAAACACTTGAGTTTGTCCAATGCGTAAAAAGTTCCCGTTAAACTCAATGTTAGCCCCTCATCCTCATTTCATACAGAAAGCCTTGGCTTACTTGTTCTCCCGGAATAGAGAGTCCATTGGGTCCCTGAGGGCCTGGCGGACCCTGGGGGCCGGGAGGACCTGTGTCTCCACGAGGACCAGGGGGGCCCTGTAACACACAAGACAGAGAGATCCACAGAGTAATGCAGGGCCATTCCAGGGACTTGTCTTCATGACTCTAAAACATCAGCCAAATAATCTTTGCAAACACCTCCAAACTCTACAGCCATGAAAGCATTTATTAGCATCATCTCTTTTTTCCCTTTACCACTCATTAGAAAAGGGAAAGTGTAATAAATTCATAAGAGCTCTTAGATTTCGATAAAAAATTCTATTAGAAGTAGATTTTTTTAAATAAAGTACATTGAATATAATACACTCATATACAGGTTTGTATACTCATCGTTTCATGTAAGATCAAAGGTCTTGATTTATTTCAAGCTATTCCTGATTTCTCATAGTCTTAGGCTTATTCCTGGGACTAAAGTACAATACATTAAGATAGTCAGGGACAAGGCCCCCGTGCTGGAGCTCTTTTACAGTCTGTCCAGGTGGAAAGGGCACGAACTTGGATTCAGAGACCTGGGTTAACACCCCAGTCTCACCCTCTCTTAACTGAGTTATCTGATTCTTAATGATATAGGGACCAAAGGCCACCCGTTATCTTTATAAAATATTTCCTGAAAAGCTTGAGTTGTCTTATAGAAAAGCAGTGTGGTGGGACCAGCAGAAGGGGTGGTGGACCCAGTGAAAGCAGAAGGAACCACTCAGCATTTGTTCTGAGACAGATTTCAAAAAAAAAAAAAGAGGAGCAGACGGGCTCCCTCCCAGCTCCAGGTCTCTGGGAGGATCTGCTCTTTGAGGAGGGGTCAAGCCCCCCCCCCCACACACACACACACTTCTCCATGCTTTGGAGCAGCCCTAAGGCTGCTTCTGAGATGTCCCGTGTGGAAACCGTGTGCATTTTCTGCTCTGGCTAGTCCACATTTTAAGTTTCTTTTATTTCAGGTTAATGTGGGATTCCATGTTCGATGACATGCTTCACTCTTATAAGGTTAAAGGTTGGATTGCAGGTGAGCTTTTCACTCAGAGCGTGTGCAGTGTACCCGTGACTGTGTCTGTTGCGTGGGAATTTACCCACCCCCTGCAGCCTCTCCCCCCACTGGAATTTAATAGAGTTTTTCTCTCCCGTGAGCACGTAGCTGCTGATCTACTGATTCTGATTAAGTACTGAGTACATGGTGCTTGTTTTTCCATTCTTATGATATGTGTACTTTGCTCAGGAGAATGTTCTAATCCATCATTTTGACATCCAGAGACGAGGCAGTGGTAACGAAATTACCTGAAGGGCACTGACCCTGAACTAACTTGCTCAAGGTCACATACCCTCTTCATGGAAACCTGAACACTCAAACTTCAACACGTAGACGAAAATGTAAATGCACTCTAAAATATACTTACAATTGCCCCACTGATACCTCTTTCTCCTCTGGGACCTTTCGCACCAGGTCCTCCCTAAAAGACACAGTAAGAGCACGTTTTAGTGAGAACATTCGGAAAAGTAAGAAGAAGTTAAGATATATATATTTTTATATATTTTTTCCAAGAAAAAGTGCATTCTGCAGATAATTATTTCCAAGCTACATGCAAAATATTGAAGCAGATATTTCATGTCATAAAAATATGTGAGGAAATAAAATTTCAATACTTGGTATATTATAAGTGTTACCCATTGTCAGCAAAATTTGAAGTTCATTTAAAAATGTGAGGTTTATTGAGAAAAGCAAACATTACTTGAATATAGTAAAGAGAAATATGTGTTTTGGAATTGTGTGAATTGTATTCTTTAGAGAAAGTAATACATAAAAAGAAGACAATCTTTAGTATCTCACAACATGGGCTTCAGTATTATAATAGGAATTTAGAAACCTCTAGACAAAGAAGAAATAAATATGGTAGTGATATCCAATAATGTTACTTCACAACAGGGGGTGGGGGGAGGGAATCCCCACTTCCCAAAAAGTCACTTCTAAGTCACATCCAAGAATTAAGTTCATGTTTGCAAATATAAATCAGGCACGTCACTATTATTTTTAAAATGATGGTAATTCCAGTGAAATTTGGTATATAAGAAGCTTGTTTATAATTAACCTAAAATCAATTTATAATATCTGCTATGGACCAGCTATAGTAAAATTCAGCACTCCTATGTTAATTACCCCTTTTCTTGAAAGAAGCCAACAGGGCTTAGAGCTATTATTTCTATTCCTCAAAACTGTCACCAATTAGATGTTGGGTGGACCAAAGCAAGGTGTGACACATTGATCATTGAGGTCTGTCACACAATCCTCAACCTTTTCCCTCTCACTTTCTTAGTGTTCTCTCCTCCTATGAATAAACCTGGTCATTCTTCTCACTTATGTTATTCCAAACCCCACCACTTTCATTCTGAGTGCACAATGTGACCACGTACGGGATCACCCCCTCACATGTTATTCTCATGATACGTCTGCTGCATAAGGTACACGTGGTCTAGGCTCTCAACAGGTTGTTCTTGGGTCAGCCTCTCAACCATGGCTCTACACCATGGGCACAAGAAGGTTTCAGAAGATGTAAGGAATTTTCAGTCATATAAGTACAGATGGAAACCCAGGTTTATATCTTTAAGAGAAAAGCTCTTGGAGACTAGATAATATCATGTGCCTGCAAGGCTGGAGAAATATATCCAATGCCGGAATCAAATACTCTTCTTGATTTCGCTCCGTCTCAGACATGTAAGATGGTCTGCAATTTAGCTTGTGCTATCTTAAAAAACATGAATGGATGGAAGTATTTTATGGATCCAAACTGGAAAACAGGTGGCCACCCCAAATACATCAAAGGAAGAACGACAGGGTGCATTTCAGTTTCCTTACTGCAGGGCCTGGTGGGCCTGGGGGTCCGACGCTGTCCTGTGTACACGTGCAGGCATTCGGAAGAGCGGGGCATTTTGCTTCATCTCTCTGAAATTTTGAAAAGAATATTTACCTATAAATGCAGGGAGAAAAAAAATGACTTCCCATCCCCACCCCCACTTACATACACAAGGAAGGTTTCGCGACTTGCAGGAATCATTTCTAGCTGACTCGCAAGTCGTCCTGTGTGGAAACGCGCTGTGCGCCTTTATGTCTTTATTTTACACTTTGCTGTAGGAAACCTCACACGACAAAGAAATGTCTACAAGGCCACCAGGGCCACTGGGAATTAACTCAATTTTTTCCAATCCTGTGAATCTCAACTATCAACTCCCATTTCATTCAGAAAAAAAAAATTCCAAAATTCTTTCCATGGCCTACAAACCAGCACCCCACCACCCTGCCCACCTCATCTCCTACCACCCTTCACCCTGGACTTCACTCTGCTCCTGCTCCAATGACCTACTGAGTGTTTCCAGATATTTGGAGCACACTGCGGCGATGGGGCCTTTGCACTCACAGTCCCCTCCAGCTGGCGGCTCTGCCTCCATTGTCCACGCTGTTTGAATCCCACCTTATCGCTGGAGGCTGATGGCACCTCCATTGCTATCCCTTGATGCTGTTTTCGCATTTCCTTTTCATCCTATGACTGTCACTCTCCGACACAGCATGTGTGCTGTATATTTGTTAGTTCCTTCTCTCCCCTGCCTTTCACTGACATGCTCACTTTTTAGCGGTGTAACCCTAGCACGCAGATAAAGCCCTGGCCTACAATAGGAGCTCAATATGTGTTGGCTAAAAAATGCACACTCCTCTGTGCAGACATATGCAGGTCTTTGCTTGCCAGAAGCTTCTAATCCTTCACCAGGGTTCACCTTTGTAACTATGACCACCTCCACGGATACTCTGAAGGAAAGCCATCATCTCAGGAAGAAATACGATGGTTATTTCCACCATCTAAAAAACCTTAGATATCCTGAAAGGACATGGCTTATTCTATAAAATGCTGGCTTTTTACAAATAATAAAAGGGCTTTGCAGTTAGAGGGTTTATCAAACACATTAACTTATCAACACTTTTCTGTTAGGGAGAATTTCCAGATATGATCTGAGCATTCCTAGCTGGTGAGAGGGGTCACACACAGGCACGGAACTGAGCCGTGGCAGCTGGTGAGCACGTACACACTGGTGTCTTTAGCTCCTTCCTGGGGACTCAACTGCTGAGTGCTACTTCCTCTCCCAGACTCAGCGATTTATTCCTGGGGGACGGTTAAAGCCAGGACAGGATTCAGTTCTGGTTTACTTACCCTAGAGGGGATATCACAGCATCTGTCTCTGCTGGTCCACACCGGGCTGCAGACAATGTCAAAACTCTGGATTTGGAACTACAAACAACCAGCAGAAACATCATTAAAGATGCATGAAAAATGCTGTCTATTAACATTTCCTCCTTTTGACCCTTGCCAGCTTCTCACACAGACTCTCTCAAGGGTGCAAGCCCTCGAGAGCAATGTAACTCTTACTTCATAAGGAAAGAACTTCAAAACATATGCCTAGGAGAAAGAGAGAGTCAAGTGGCGTGTACACTCCTGACTCACTTCTGGGCTCAAATGAAATATGTGCATGACTTTGCTTTATTTCTTTAAGAGAAAATTAATTTCTATATTTAAAGTAATTTTAAAACTACACACATTTAAGTCAAATTTTAAGAGTCCACTTTTGTAGAAAAATAACATTAACGTAAATTAAAGAACCATTCCTCACTTACTCTGTAGCTAATGTTCTTCTACTCAGAAATTATTACTTAGGGGTTGAATAATAACTTTTCTGGTGACCCTTAACTGTTTCAATATAGCATATACAGTATATCTTCCTACATTTAAAAAATAAAACTCTTTTGATAAAAAATAAAAAGTTGTTTAGATGGCATTATTCTTTTTAAAAGCTTGATATAATTCTACTTACATATCAAATCCAGTTTTCAGTAAAAAGTTCGGATTTTAATCACTATTATATTAAATTTGGATTAATTGATTCTATACTGTGAAATCAAAATTCCCTTTCTGAATTAGAAGAAAATCTTATCCCTGGAAGAAAGCTAAATTATCAATAAATAATCTCATTTTTAAAATAATAATAATAGAAGCTAAAGAGATTGACTGGCTTTGCTTTTAAGATAGTATGTTTAATGGTTGACATTTAATATGAAGTTAACCAGCTTGGTACAGTGAAAACTGTAGAATTAGGTTTTTACTTCTAAATAGCACTGTAAATAGGGTTGGCGTGCTTCTGCCATACCTGGGGGCAGTGAACCTCACACTGATGGGGTCAGTTGGCTGCCCTACTATACTGATCCTTCTGAGACAGACAAATGATTCCTCTGTGACAGAACAGAGGTCGGGTGATAGTCACCCCTAGTGTCCACAAATGCTTGATGTTCTGACTACACAAATCTGTATTAACAATTATCTTTGAGGAACAGGAAGGCAGTATTCTAGACTTCACTGAATACGCTGGCAACTATCAGTGTTACATTCTCCAATTTGATCCCATTTCAAGATGACCACATGGTGTTCCTGGTGCCTTCAGATCTTCCTCTGTTTCCAGGAAGGAAAGTACATCATTGTGATCTGTGGGCAGCAAACTTTCTCAACGTAACTTTTCCAACATTTCAATGACCAACAAAATCTGACCATTTAATACCAAGGAAAAGATAAAAGAAAGCCCACTAAGCGATTTAGAAAATGCAATCTTAATCTTAACACAAGCTACTGAGAAAAATTAAAAATTTTTATTGTTGAAAATAAAAAATTTTGTCACTTACTGCCGCTGATTTCCTCTCCCCCTTCAGGAGTTTCCCAAGAATTTCATAACCATCTGTCGTGATATTTCCAGCTTCCTTGATGTCTTTTTCGATAATTTCATAGCAGTCAATGTAAATCTTAACACTTTTTGAAGTCACAACAATGTGAACCTAAAAAGATAATTTGTTCCCATTGTAAAATTTTGGTAGAAATCTTAATTCTGCATAATTCTGATCACATATTTTTAAAAAAAAGATCCTTAGGCCATTCTCACTCTAAATCAAGAGTCTTGGAATAAAAATCCAAGAACCATACTGTAATCTTAGTGGTGTCATTTGTTAATAATATGGAATTAGATAAGCCACTTAAGCTCTGGTCCCATTCTCCTTCATCCACATACACATGCATAATTTTTTATTTTCCCACTGTGTAGTCTTACAGAAATGACCAGAGAGGATGACGTGAATAAAATGACTTCGTAAACTACAAAGAGCTATCCAAGTAGAGGTTAAGAAATTCTGTGTCTGTTACTCTACTCAGTACAAGGAGCCTTAGGCATCTTTCACTGGTTTTGCTAAATCCACTCTCTAGTTTATCACTCCCCAATCTCAGCCAAAAAATACCTGAACACCATATAACATCTAATACAGTAAAGAACTAGGACATGTCCTCTATAGAGATTCAACTCGGAAAATCAATAGAATCTGGTATTCAGTTTCCTTGTAAGGAAAAAAGCTTATGGTGATATATTTTTTTGTCAACAACTGAGGACCTGTAGAATAGTAAGAAATCTATTAGTATAGATAACCAATAAAACTTCTGTATTTCAACAATGTGAAGAATGGTCCTGGCTAATCTTTGACTTCATAGCTATGCTCAGAGTTTCCAATTATCTCAACACAAATACTCAAGTAAGCACTCGATGATTGCTTTGAAAAGTTTGGCAGCAAGTTAAAAGGAACAGAAATTCCCTTAAAATGCTCTCAGTCCACAAGCATAAGAACAATTTCTAAAGCTTTATTTTTAAACTAAATATTTCTCCCACATGGAATCACCACCAAAACACGTTTAGGGCATCAATGATAAATACGAATTACATATTTCTTTTTTATAAAAGGGACATACAGCTCACTAAAAATAAAGTTTAAATACCTCCAGGGCAGTCAACTAATACTGAATTCAAGAAGAACATTATACAAGCATTTCTAGGATATTTATGATCCGAAAAGAATTAAAACCTTTGTTGCGGCCACAGAAGCAAACATTCCCTGAGCATCTGAAAAGCCACGGAACCCAGAAAAATTGTTTCAGAATCAAAACTGTTTTAATTTGTGTCCAAATTGTTCCAAGTACCCTCGTCATTCCATGCTAACCATAAAGAAGCACAACCAAAAAGCCCATTTTGCTATAATTTATTTGACGTGTTTTGTCATATTTTAACCACGTGTACAGTTACACTTCAGATTAAGCTCTTCATCTGCAAATCATTGTCCCAAGTATTTAGGGTAACCAGTGTCTGTCCTGACTGTCAAACTTTGTTGGTTCCAGACCAGTAGAAAGAAACAGGGACTTCCTTGTTATTCATCTCTCTTCTCAGGCTCTGCCTTTTTATAAACCTTTTTTCTCCTAATCTAGTTCTTCCCCGTATCATAAATTTCTCACATTGATCTCTGTCATCTATTAACAACAGAAAAGAAATAGGAAGCTTTTCCTTCTTTCTTTTTTATTTCAAAATACTATTTTTGGTTACATGGATCGCTTTTCCAATGCTTGAGTCAAGGCTGTAAGCACAGACACAAAGCTTCTCAGAGAATCCACAGGAGCAGGAACTGTCCACCACTCCTTAACTAACCTGCTTTAGCTAATCTCCTCTCTAGGCCTCCTACCACTACTTTCCTGCTCTCAGAGTCATGCTTATTGTCATCACAAGGTTGAAGAACTTCAGGAATTAGATGGAAAGTGAAAGGGGGGTGCTTGAATCCCTGGCTCAGTAAGGAATGTAAATAGCTGATGGTGACTAAAGGTGACACTTGAACTGATAGAATAAATAAGAGTAAGTTAAGGGGATGGTGTGGGGGTATTGTGTACTTGTCACTTGCTAGGATGCTACATCTTAGATTAAATCTATTCAGCACACCCCCACGCACACAATGGTAACTGTGTTGAGGTAATGGATATGTGAATTAGTTTGATTACAGACATCATCTCCCAACATACGTGTAAATCAAAACACTTCATTGTACACCTTAACTACATACAATTTGCATATGTTGATGATAACTCAGTAAAGCTGTTTTTAAAATAAAGAACGGGGTAGAGGAATGAAGAGGAAGAGCATAGTGAAAAAGGAAAGGAGAAACTAAAAAAAAAAAAAAAGGACAGATTAATTTTTTAAAAAAGAGGGTAGCAAATCTGGGGAGAAATGACACAGCTTGTGAGAAGGAGAAAAAAAACAGGCACCGTATAAAACTCAAGAATGCAAATACCTCTCAAGAAGGCAAATGTATGAAGAAAGGAAAGTCAAAAAAATAGTTATCTTGACTTGTAATAATTAATGACTATTACTACAGACCTCCAAAAAATACTGCTTTTTTGGCCCAGATAAAATGAAGCATTCCATGAAAGTTGGAAATTTTAAAATAACAGTTACTAAAAGGCTATCAGTTGCTCAGTGAAACATGAGACTCTCACTATCTGCAGTGGGTATGAAAAGAAAAATAAAATAGTTGTTTTTAACAAGTTAGTCAAATGTAAGTTTGACAAATGTATCAATGAGCCAAAAAAGTTCCTAAGATCTATGCCAGATTCAACATCTATTACTAGGTAAGGGTCAGTTAAAGCCAGTGATGTTTGCTTCCCCATTGAGGCCTTTACTTTACTGCACTTCACTATGAAAATCTGTAAACTTTTAAGTAGATACACTATTGTATTCAGAGACCTCTGGTTTTTCCTTTATTTGGGGGAGGGATTATCATTAATGTGCACACCAAAGCCTGTTTGAGCCTGATGAGGACAGACCGTCACCATCCTTATCAAGAATCTGATTCATGATGAGAGAAACATTCTGCAAAGAAACCAAGATTCCTTGGGAGAAGAAACAGCAGGAAACCCTGCTGAATCTACTCAAAGGGAGGAAGGTTCTTCAGTTTTCACTGAGGAATGAGATTGAACTAGGTATGTTTGTCTTTTATATATGGGGCAGGTATTTCTTCACACCACATGGGGAAACTTTAGACCACTTGTATAACAACTGGATTCCTGTTAACATAACCCAATGGTGAAGAAAGGCTATTAAAACATCTATTCCCAACCTGAGTTGCTCTTTTTATTTCTAATGCTTCTAGCTTCAGTACTTCTTAAGAAGTATTTCTTATTTGTCAACTAACCATCCTTTAGAAATTTGAAAGAAAGTTTCTACTATTGTCTGGATGTTGACATACAAAAACCTAATTAAGATCACCCAGAATAAACAATTCCCTAGAATGCACCTTAGAACTTTTAATAAGATTTTTGGAAAATTGTGCTTTTAGAGAATACATGTGTTTGTATTAAAAATTAATCTCATAAACATTGATCTTAGTTATTTGGGTGGATATCAACAACATATGGACTGATAAAGATGTTTATACTATATTTCACTGGCAGGCTTGTAATGTTTCAATCAATGAACAAGCTAAAGAAGATTACTATTCTCTATAAATAAATAATATTATGGTGCTTGCTTTGGCAGCACAGATACTAAAATTGGAACGATACAGAGAAGATTAGCATGGCCTCTGAGCAAGGATGACACACAAAATCGTGAAGCGTTCCATATTTTTCAAAAAAAAAAAGAATAATATTATCAATTAAAATATAATCCACTAAAATTAAGCTATTCAAACTAAATGATGTAAAGGTTTGTAAAAAAATGATAAGTAAAAATATAGGTTAATACTATCATATATACTATATGATTCAAATTTTACAAAAATGTATGAGGTCTAACGATTAAGCTTGAAACTCATCCTAGAAGAAGTGCCTCATTGCTGAACACCACTGTGGTCACCTTTGAAGTTCTCCTCTTGGCCATCTGGTGACCATACTGATATTCATCCAGGATGAGTTCATGAACTTAATTGTCAGACCTCATACAACAACAGTTCTAATGGCCATTCCAGAAAAAGAGCTCCAGAATTTCACTGAAGGGTGGACAAGGCACTGGCATCGGGGCATAGCTTCCCAAGGGGAGTACTTGGAAGGTGACCATACTGATATTCACCAATGAGGGAGGTAACACTTTTTCTAGGATGAGTTCACAAACATACTTAATTGTCCAACTTCGAAAGCACTTACAGAGTAGAACCTCCATAAACTAACCACCCAAGGGACTGTAACAGACTGGTCAACATAGGGAACTAGGCCAACTGTACTGATATGCACATGTGGTGCATATCCAGAGTATGAAACTTAGGTCAACTTAAGGACATGGTCAATGTAGGCTGGTGGTCAACTATGGACGTTCTACTGTATATCAAAATGTCATTAGTAATTATCTCTTGATCAGCATAATTATTTTACTTTAAATGTTCTTTGAATATATTAAATTCTCTAAAATAAGGTTTTATTTTTAAAAGATATAGCTATGAATCTACCAATTTCACATGATAGTTAATAAATAATTAAAAAATAAGTTAATTTTTAAGACATATTCTTTTTTTCTAGAAATAAGACTCAGACAATCTTGTTTTTACCTTATGAAAACTTCCATAAAATAATGTCTTCACTTCATCCGTGTCAAACGTAACAGTTTGTACCTCGCCTCTTGTATCCGTGTTAAAGAATGACAACGTCTTGCTAGAAGCTGTAATCAACATAAAATTGTTATTGAATCGCATGCCTGGTATACTTTTTATTGAAAGTATCAGCAAATAATTCTTTTAGAGTTTTCTGAAATATGCAATTATATCAACTGTGATAAAATGCAATTAGAATATCTACTGATGCATCACAAAAGTATAAAGATAAAAACAGGTATGTGAATATCTGTATGTGAAATATAGATATTCACATATATACTGAGAAAGTTTTTAAAGAGAAAAGAGGAGAAGGAAGGACAGGATCAAAACTATGTATGTGTGTGTCTTAAAATAAGAGAACAATCCTTACGGTCTGCGATCACGCCCACTTGTGGTCGGTAGTCTCTGTCTGTGATTTGCCAAATTGCAAAAGGGTCACTGGGAGTTTCGGGAAGAAGTCTGAACAATAATATAATTGTGTATGAAGGAGGGAGTCCATTGGGGTGCAGATCTCTATTAGAAAAAATGAAAGAAAGAAAAGAAAAAGATTGACTTAACTTCAGGAACAGAGACTATTTAACCTTTGGACCAGAATCTCATTATGGGTACTATTAGAAGCTATTTATAATAATCTGGCTCCTTCCGATTTCTCTTTAGAAGGAGAAAAATTTAGGAAACACATCAAAAGAACAAACACTAAAGACCCATTATGTAAACTGTAATAGTTGATTTATAAATTAATAAAGTCACAAAAGTCTGGGGAAATTACCAGATAGTCTTTTGTCCTTCTATTAATAAATAAGTTTTCTAGACACATGGAAGATTGTAAAATTATATGGTAATTTTAGAGTTATAAACATTATAACTATGACTACCATTTAAAGAGAATGAATCTTACTAAATACACTGAATTTGCAATGTCAGGCATATGAGATCATAAAATGGCTTAAGATTTTAATTCCTCTATTCTTATCACTAATAGTTTTTCCAATTCCTTTTTTTTTTTTTTTTTTGAGACACAGTCTCACTATGTTGCCCTCAGTAGAGTGCCGTGGCATCACAGTTCACAGCAACCTCCAAATCCTGGGCTTAGGCAATTCTCTTGCCTCAGCCTCCCGAGTAGCTGAGACTACAGGTGCCTGCCATAATGCCCAGCTATTTATTTTCTTTTTTTGTTGCAGTTGTCACTGTTGTTTAGCTGGCTGGCCCAGGTTGGGTTCAAACCTGCCACCCTTGGTGTATGTGGCTGGTGCCGTAACCACTGTGCTACAGGGGCCAAGCCAGTTTTTCCACTTCTTAATTACTCCCCTGAAATCAAATAAACTCTCTCCACAGCTCACATATTCCCAAAAAACAAACCAATTGTAAATGCTAAGGCCATGTACGTGTGCAAATGTTTGATGATGATAAAAGAAAAAGAATGTGAGTCAATTAAAGGGAAATGTTCCTTGGCTTCAAGCTTTGAGGCCCAAAAAAAAAAAAAAAATTCAATCCCATATCCTTCTAGAGTTGAGTTAATCATTGTTCGGGGGCGGGGGCAGATCTCTGAAGCAGAATTAATGGTTTTCCATGTAAGAACATTTAATAACACTCTCTCTGAAGGCAAGAAACAAGCCTCGAAGTTGTACCTACGTGTACCACATCACTTCTGGACTATAACGATGTCTAGCTTCTTAAAACACGTGCTCTGGACAAGCTAATGTGATTCCTTTTACAAAGAACTATAAAGAACTTTACAGTTGTATAAACTTCTATAAACTATAAATGTCTTTATAGTTCTAGAACTATCTTTATAATATTCTGTGTTAAAAACAATATTTCCTCCCCATTATCTCATCTCTCACCTGGCCCGTTTTTCTCCTTCTTCCCTAGTTAACCAGTGCTTGGGGGGAAAAAACAGCAATAATTTCATAGCATTGATGCTTCTTTTCCGTCTGACAAAAGCTCTGACTCTTGGGAGGACGACTGGCTGTCGTAAGTTAAAATGTTGTGATCCTATCTTAAGGTGACTGGAAGAGTTAGACACTGAGTATTAAGTTTTCATTGAAAAATCTAGAACTTTGAACCCCCGTGGTTAACCGTAAAAATGTCAGGAACTTGCAGTGTGGTCAAACTACAACAATATGATCTGTGCCTCCTTAAGATAAATTAGTTTCGAGTTGAGTGGGAATTTTCTGTCCACTTTCCCAGAGTATTTCAAAGTTTTCTAACCCTGTCCTCATTTTCTGGTAGCTTTCTTTCCTCCTCTTCCTTTCTCTCCATAAACTAGAAAATATGTATTTTTCAACATAACAAAGTTTTCACATTGATGAATAAGAAATCCATTTTTCGGTTATCATTCCCAGGTGTAAACTTTGGTGAAGCAGAGTAACACTATCTAGAGTTACCCAACAGATGCTAAAGCATCAGCCAATACAACCAGCCACTGAGTGTCTGGTCCTGGGCAAGGGAAGCTATGGAGCTGTTCATTCTCCAGAGGTCTGAAACCCTAAAAAAAAGATGCTTGCTCTAAGTTTTTACTTAATTCCATCCAGTCCTGCACCACAGGGAGAAATGTTCAAAATAAGAAGTTGGCTTCCTGTTTTAACAGCCTCTCTTAGAAGAAGCATAACTACAACTCTAGCTTTCAACTCAAAGGGGTCAATAATCCGTAATACTGCAATACCAGGGGAGGTACTTGGGCCTGGGAATAATGAACAAAGCTTGAGCCTTAGTCTCCTGAGTGCAAAGCACTGATATAAACTGTGGGAAAACAATTAACCCAACTGTATTGAAGAAAACCCAGTTAGGTCATTAGTAAGAAACCTTCTGACAGTTCTAGAGTTCCAGGATTCTAGGAAGCCAGAAAGATTTCAAGAACCTCTTGCCTATTATAAGAAAAAAAAAAAAAAATAGAACCTCCTGTTGTTCTACTTACGCTGTTGGCTGATTGATAAATGCATTCTTCTGAAGCCTGTAAGCTGAGTAGCTGGGGAAAGACCCTGACTCCAAAGATACACCTTGGACAGATGCAAAATTCTTTTCTGTCAGGTTGTATGCTTCGAGCATCTTAAAACCTTTGTATCAGAAAAGAAAATATTAAAATGAGTACATTTTAACTATTTTATTGATTAAATTTTGAAATTAATTATCACAAAAGTATAAATGCTTACCTGGTGAGGTGTAGCCATCCAAATAAATAAGGGGGCAACCTGAAATGTACAGGGTTCTTTAAGTGTGATGTACCAGTGTGATGAACAAACAGTATATATACACAGAAAGCACCAATGTCTATATTTCAGGTAATGAAACTGTTCATTTTACCTCATTTTAAAAATTTTAAATGTTCATTAAATTCATTAAGTCATTTCTTCTTATTACATTTAAAATTCTTAGTTCATTTTATTTCTTTAAAAAATTTATCACTTTAATCTTTCCTGCATTATTTTTTGTGAACTTCCTATATGTAGGAGAAATTATACTATCAACCACTGTAACAAATTTTTTCTGAACATTCTCCAGTTCAATTGGGATTTTACAGTGTTACTATGATTAATAAAATAGAATTAAAGAGGGAAGTTTTCATATAGATTAAAGTTTTCAATAGATTAAAGTACTTCTCTCCCAGAGACTTTTAGAGCCATGCAAGGTTAGGAGGAGTCTATCCTTCCCAACGCTCTTCTCTGCCACACCCCTGAGCCTCGTGTTACCCACCAAACATCATGTAATGGTAACAAGTGTTCAGTAGTTTTCTCCCTGAACCCCCCCAAAGCCTGGGGTACCAGTGAGCTGCATCCAGGGCCACTTGGAATGGAAAGTGGGCACCTATAATCCCCACCCCTTTCACCAGTACAGCCCCACTCTGGACTTTAGCAGAAGT
>NW_003852502.1:6119002-6142708 GCF_000181295.1 Otolemur garnettii | reverse complement strand
ATAACGCGATACCCTAGAAATTGGTGCTAATAAAGGGGGAAGAGGATAAACGGGCTTAAATAATCAACCTTTGGTCCTTCACTGTAGTTTAAAAGCTGAACTTGAAAATCGAAGCCCAAACAACCAACGGGAACCAAATGAATTTCTGTGGAGCACACACACAGGCCAGTTTGCCCAGGGATTTCTCAAAGCGTGGATGTTGACAGAGCAAATACCAATTGATTACTAATGGGGAAAACCTTCATTTCACAGAAATGCTTCTGTGCTGAAAATGAATTCAGTCCAATGCCACAGGCATGGGGGGTGCAAGGAAGGGTATATTAGAACAGTTTATTTCCATCTAAGGAAATTACATCTTCCAGGCTAAAAATGGGTTCCTGACAAGTGCACGTTAAGCGTGATCTCAATGATTCATCAGGTCCTCAAGTGATTTCCCAGGATCTATTTATGCACAGACTTGACAGAGAATTTTCTACTTGGTGGTTATTTTTCAAAACAAGGGAGGTCACGGATCCATGTCAACCTTGACTTACTTGAAGTGGCGGTTTCACAAACAAACGTAATAAGGTTGTCCTCAATCTTCTCAAAAGATTCGAAGTCATCCACAATGAAGACGTGCCGTTCGCTGGGTTTGCTGGCAATGTTGGCAAGCTCATTATAGTCAACGTCGGCCACACCAACTACGAAGACGCTGAACCCTGCAGAGAACAGGAGAGAGAAGGAATCCCAGGCCCCTTCTTCTGCCCTTTACGGTTTGAACAATTCAAAATAAAATCTTATCCTATACCATGCTTAAGCATATGCAACAAGTTCATTTATGTGACATGAACTCTTTAATGAAAAGGTCTTCCTGTTCTCTGGCTGATAAAATTCAATTAACTGGATTTCCTAAAATAAACTCTTAACAATTAGAAGATGAAGAGGTGAGTAAAAAGACTTCATAAGATGCTCAGGGTCTTCCACACATCCAGTCCTGACAGACACATGAATTCTGCAGCCATTAATACATTAGGTTTAGGTGGCTCAGAAGCCAAGAATGGGCTCATTTTAAAATTTGAATTCTTTTATTTTTTATTTTTTTTTTTTAGAGACAGAGTTTCACTTTATCACCCTCAGTACAATGCCATGTGTCACAGCTCACAGCAACCTCCAACTCCTGGGCTTAGGTGATTCTCTTGCCTCAGCCTCATGAGCAGCTGGGACTACAGGTGCCCGCCACAACACACAGCTATTTTTTGTTGCAGTTTGGCCGGGGCCAGGTTTGAACCTGCCACCCTCAGTATGTGGGGCCAGCACCCTACCCACTGAGCCACAGGTGCCGCCCTAAAATTTGAATTCTTGAAACTGATTTCCTCAGCAAACTCAGGCCCCAAAGCAGCACTTTGGTCCCATGGGAAATGGAAACTACAATTTCCACTGGCAACAGACTTTCCTTTATTTAGGCTATTACAAACAAACAAATCTTTCACTCCAAAAGCTTAATTTGACATCAGGAAAAAACAGGCTACATAACAAATTAAAATATAATCAGCTATAAATAAGGTAACTTGAACATCAAGTATTCATAATCCCAGTTTAAGTCAGCTAGGAACCCAAAATATGCAGAAATATGCTTAAGGTTCATAACATAATGGCAATAAATTACAAAAGATCAGAACAAAGACCACTGTTGAGGAAAGGCAACATGACTCAGCACCCGTCATGAGTTATAATTTTAGACAAAGAGCCGTGTTTGTGCAAATGACAAGTCTGTGTAAGGAACTTCACTGCGAGATGACGCACAGCATTGGATGTGGGCTAGAAAGATCTAGTTTCATCTCTAATAATCCTGAGTAACTAATCTCAAGGTCGGTGTTACTAGGAGGCTCTCCGCATGTTTGACTGGCAAGATCTACCCCTGACAGTCTCCCCGAGACCTGGTGTCTCCTGTGCAGGGTCCCTCTCAGCGGGCTGCATCAGGTCTGTGTCTGCGTGGATGTTCTGAACTAAAGGCTTCCCCACACCTCTCCCTGTGCAGAAACCAGTATCAGACGTGTCTGGTGTGGCAGGAGGCCTGCTCCAGGATTATCCCATCATCATGGCTTTCTACAGCCTTCCAGCTACTCCGGGAAACTTGGCTTACCCCTGAGTCACATCTTACTTATATAAAGAATACACCATGGCATTTTTGAGCAATTCCCAAGCCATCCCATATCAAATATAAACTAGAACTACAAGAGTACAGAGTACAGAGTAAAATAGTGACCACAAAGTGAAATTAGCAATTCTGTCCTCAGCAGTCATTGCTGAACACTTACTGATAAAGCTGTCAAGACAGGGAGCACTCTCCAAGGCATGATGGGCTTACCAGACTGCTGGATGACCAGCGCCGCCTTCTTGACCTCGTCCTGTGATCGGCCATCTGTGACCACTACCAACACCTTGGGGACATTCTTCCTCATGCCACTCTCCCAGGTCAAGACCTTCTCCTTGATGAACGTGAGGGCCTTGCCTACAGAGTCAGCACAGAACACGTTAGTGCCACATTTCTGGGAATTCCCCAAATGCCGTTAGCCATGCCCGTCTGATGAGAGTGTGGTCGGGAGCGGGAGACGATACGCTCAGTCCGACCACTCCAAATGCTTCGGGCAGTGAGGGCCTCCACGTTCCGTGGTAACTGTACCTGTTCTTGTGTTTCCTCCTCTGTACCTAATATTCTGGAGGGCCCCGAGGGCCAGGGCCTTGTCATTGTATGTGTTCAGCTTGAACTCAGACTTGACCTCATCACTGTACTGCACAAACGAAACCTGAAAGGCAATGTGGTGTGACGTAAGCACACGTCCTCTCATCACACGTTTCAATCTCTGAGTGACTCATCTAGCTGCAGGAGGAGAAAATAACGTGTCTCAGACCTGATGGAATATTAGAAGCTAATATTAGGACTCTGACTGCCGTTGTCTCTTTAATGAAATTGTCATAGTTGGCATTAATAATGAAAACACACTGTATTCATACGGGGCTTTTCTCTGGCATGTGGAAGACGATGGGTAAATCTCTGAGGAGTGGTGAGGTCCCACGATGAGAAACGAGAACGCACCATCTCAAAACCAAACGTCGGTTGAACAGGGGGCTCTGAGCCAGCTGCTCCTTCTCACTGACTACAGCTGTTTCTTCTTCATGGTAACATAAAAATGTCATGTGGTTGATAATAATCAGCAGTCATCACAAACTCAGTTAAAATGTGATTGAGTGGGAAAAGTACAGACTTTGTATTTAGGATTCACTGGGCTCATTTCTAGCTCCGCCAATCAGTAGCTGTGTGATAACAGGCAAGTACTCTCGTTTCCTTATCAGGAAAAGGGAGATTACTGTATTTACCTTCTAGAGTTGTTTAAAGGCCTAATCATCCTGTATACAAAGTAACTGGTACAAAGAAGTTACTAAAATCCAGGAGCTACTTTTTATTAGAAATCCTAATTTCTAAAGGGACAAAGAACACCTTGGTTGTTGACACATTAAATTAAGAATATAACTAAGCTGAATTTTTACCCTTCTAGGGCTGGAACAATGTCTGCAGGATTATTTGAAATTTAGCTTACAGTATTGCAAAAAGTACTATTCCATAAAAGAGGATGTAGTTTATTTGTGAAATTATTTGTGGTTTATTTCAAAATCTCTTATTCTCGTAATGCCTCTAAGATGCCACAGTGAAGTATAAACTGCAAAAAAAATAAGAGGAAAATTCACCAAAAGGAATAGGGAAGAAAAGAGGAGAATTTTTAAAAGAAAAGAAAAAGATACTCTTGCTTCAAGTAGTTGATGATTTGGATAGAAGGTTACACAAGTAATGACAGTATAAAGTAACAGTTGGTATAACATCAATATAGACAAAGTATATCCAGGGTACAGACTACCTATCGTCATTAGGGAGCCTCTCCAGAAAGGGTAAAATTTGAAGTGCATCTTCAAGATGACAGAATACAAGAAATAGACATTAAGAGCTTGAATCAGATTCCTAAAGGGATCTGCGAATGTCACCCAAAATAGAGTGACTGGATCCAAGTGTTCATCAGTTCATGGGTATGTCTGGATGGTGATGGAGAGTCTCAAATTTACAGGCAGTTTGGGGTTAAACGATGACTTATTCTTTGAGGTCTCTCATGGAAATATAAACTTCTCTAAGTACTCTAGCACAACAAATACATTTGGACTGATTCCACAGCAAGATAATTGGTAGTCATCACTTTAGGAAAACAAATGAAATACCATTTGGGTCAATAATGAACATTCTTCAGGTCAAGATAACAGCTGCCAAGTAATGACAGAGAGGCAGGAGGTCCTACCCACCCACGCCAGTCACTTTTCATCACTGAATCTTCGAACTCCACAGAGCATGACAATCACAATGCATTGAACGTCCAGAACTTTGGACGACCTCTCTTGAAAATGTATCACTGTTGGAAGTTTTAAGCAGGAAGTTAAAGTCAGAATCCTCTAAAATCTCCAACAGGAATATCAGCTAGCCAAAGATAAAAACTAGAGGAATACTTATTTTTCTATTTATTTATCATTTATACCCAATTCCTTCCTAAAAAGACATATGTAGAGGAGGAAATAACAAATAGTAAAAGTCAAAACATAGTTCATATTGAAGGCTGTCTACTTAAAAAGGGACGTTCAGAAGAAATTGCAGGACATTACACGTGAGCAGCCACTGGGGGGATAACACTCACCTGAATCCCAGCAGGGCTGATTTCGTCAAAGCCTCCCACGGTATTGAAAATGAATTTTACAACTTTGTTAAAATTATCATCTCCAATACTCCAGGAGGCATCAGTCAAGAACACAATATCTGCCTTGGCACCTTTGCAAACTGGAAAAAAAAACAAAGCCGAGGAAGTCCTGAATCTCATGAATTCTTCCATTTAAATGAAATTACATAATTGAAAAATGTAGTATAATGTTTTGCATTTCAAAGTGTGAGTCGGCATCAACACTACTGCCTGAGAGAGTGTCAGAAATATAGAATCTCGGGTCCTACCCTAGACTTTCTGAATCAGAACAAGCAAGAAGTAGTTAGATACCCAGGTGACTCATACACACAATAAATTTAAGGAGCACTGGTCTAACGACCCTCCATTTCTGCTCTGGAATTACGGTATTTATTAAGATCCATTATATGCAAAGATATGATCTTGCCTCATAGAACATTTCAAGTAGCTGCAAATAACAAATGAAGGAGGGAAATCAAGTGAAAAGCTATGATATCCAAACTAAAGGAAAGCTATCAGTAGGGGTAAAGATTTTGAACATAAGTATTAAACATTTTGAGCAAATAAGTTGTTTTTTAATTTTAAATTAGGCCGTGAAATAATATATGTGGAGGAAGAGTAGAAAATAAGGTAAAAAATAAAATCTTTAATTTAAATCCCTAGACTTGAAGACTAAAAACAAAACAAAATTAACAAAAGTCTACTTTACAAGAACTTAACACATGGAATGTATAACAAGAGTGAGGCGGCACCTGTGGCTCAAAGGAGTAGGGCGCCAGCCCCATATACCAGAGGTGGTGAATTCAAACCCAGCCCTGGCCAAAAAAAAAAAAAGAGTGAACCCTACCGTAAAAAAAAAGAGGGACCCCAACAGTAAACTGGACTTCAGATGATTATAAAATGCCAACATAGGTTCAAGTATAACAAATGCAGCACTCTGGTGTGGGATATGAAGTGGGGGAAGTTACACTTGTATGAGGGGAAGGGGCATTTTTGAGAGATGGAACATTTCTGTACTCTCCTCAGTTTTGCTATGAACCTAAAACTATTCTAGAAGATAAAGCCTACTTTTTAAAAGACCCTATTTTTAATCTAAGGTTGTTTATTAAATTTGTTCCGTTAGTCTAATTTAAAGAAATCCATTATTGCCTTACCCTATAACAGTACACTTTTTAATTTTACTGATATAAGAGGTTTAATAAAGTTGCAACATTCTAGATACGTCTAAGATGAAAGAAAAGTATATTTGAAATCTAGATCCTTCTAAAATGAAAGAAAAACATATTTGAAATCTGTTTCCTATTAAATGCTGGAAGCAGAATATGGGAAAAAAGAATAATCCAATAGTTAATTAGCTTAAACTTAATTTGATAAAGTGTTAAAGAACTGTCCCCAAGATACTGACAGATCAGCCTTAATAGATCGGTAAGTCGTCTTACCAATTGGCGGAAGGTGACAATTATGTTTCAGACTTTGGTGAATGGAAATTTTTTTAGCTTTGTGTAATCCAGGGCGCTTCTTAGGTCAGAAGCCAGGCATTCCAAAGCTAACAGCCTCAGGGGTTAGGCTGCAGATAGAGCCAAGAGGGTTCAAAATGCTTCTGGATGCCAGCAGTCAGCAGAAAAAATGCCCGCCATGTGACTGTGGACTACGGAAGGTATTACTGGGCCTTCATCTTCAAAATTGAGGAAACAGTTCCAGCAGAATGAAGAGCTGGAATAATTTATGACTGATTTTATTTACTCTAAATTGTGCCCAGAGAAGAAGAGGGACAAATTACCAGTAATCTTTTCTTTCGATCTAAAAACTCTTCAGCAGGAATAATAAATCAGAAACATGCTCTATTCATGGAACACAAATAAGAAATCTACAAATCCCTGTTAGTGGACTGATGGCTCCTCAGCTGTACTCACCGTCCCGGGCTGGCGGAATGGTGGGAGGGGGAGGCGGTGTGGGGGGCTGGGTAGGGGCTTCTGTTGGCTTGACAGCTAGAATTTAAAAACCACAATTAGAAAAATGCGACGTGCATAATTCATATCCCAGAAAGTAAATTTTAAGAGCAATTTAAGTCCTGGATAACAAATCAAGTCTTAGACAATAAGACTCCAGCATCATGGGCGCTGGCACCCAGGGGATTCTGGGTGCCATCCAAATCCCGTGCTGTTGGTAGGTTGGTGGCCATTCCAACCAGCTACCACTACAGGCAGCAAAGCAAAGATGCAAAGGGAGAATGTAAGGTCTTCAAGGGGGGTCAACTGAGTGAAAACCACTAAGATGGCCACATATGCACCTCTTCATGCTACCTGGACCCCTTCGTCCCTCATATAGCCCTGAAAGTCTCCCCAACCCTGTAGCAGGGACCACCTAGAATTGATACAGAAAAAGGTCCTGAACCAGCCTTAGACTCCAGGAACCTGCCATCATCCCATCATTATTGCTGCCCAGAAGGGGTCACTGAAGTCTCCCACACCGAGAGCATTCTAGTCTGAAGGCTGAAGGCCTACAGAGACTTTCCAGTTCCCTCCAAAACTTACTAGTATGTTCTTTAACAAGAACACCCGGTCCCTCAAGATTCGGTGTCTGCACAAAAACAGTGACGCCATAATCGGTCTCTGGTGACAGGCCAGTGAAGCAGTGACTGGTTTCAGATCCCCGCACTGTGATTTCCTGTCCTCTGGTTCCTGATGATGTCAACGAAGGAAAACGCCAGTGTCATCATCAATTATATTAAACGAGATTTTGAGTTATCATTTTTATAAGCAAAATGACATCTTCTTTTCTAGAGTCTAAAATGTTCCCACTGCATTCTCCAGTTCATCTTCTCTTTACACACGTACCATCTGCAGGGCTTAGTTTTAGCCTGTAGGACGTGGCTGCCCGGTGAGGTGACCAGCGGACGCAGAATGTATCCCACCCGATCTGGTACGTTTTCAGATCTGTTACGTTTAAATATACTACAAAATGAAGAAAGAAACAAGTAGATTTACTTTGTAAATAAAGGCCCAAAGAAAGGCATACTTTTGATCATAATACAACTTTCAAATTTTCGCTATGGCTGGCTGAAAAATAACATGTCTAAAATCATGATATGTTTTCTTATAAGACATATACGTGAAGCATATATGAAAATGTGGTACAGCCAAAACAGACCTTCCTTTCCATCACAGATTTTCAAGGAAAGGATATTCCACATAGGCCCTCCCACAACTATGAATGTCAAAAGTGTCTCATGGTAAAGAATAAGAAATCTTCTGAAAGGCCATCTTCTAAGTCCTTCAATAATTATCAAAGCATTTGGTGACAACAGAATTTATCTGAGGGCCAAATCAGTAATCATGATTCAAAAGTTAAATCAATAAGCTCAAGTAATATATAGCTAAATATCAATGTCAAGAAAAACTAAATCATATCACAGATCTAATTTTATAGGACATTCATGAAATTTCTGTAACTTTTTCTTTAAAATGAAAATATAATATTTTATCATTATAATATAATATTTTATCATTTCTGTTTTGTTTCTAGTCCTTATCTTAAATATTGTTACTGTTATTAAGCTTTAAGCCTTTTTAATTTTGTGAAGGCAATAAGTGGAAACCTAATAAATACATGTATATGTGAAAAATAAGTAAAAAATAAATAAACATCACTTCCTTATCATATACATTTTTATATAGTCAGTTATATAACTGATTCACTTACATAGATATTTTGCCTAACTGGACACAAAATGGCCTGCCTACGTAATACTGAGGAAACATTCATACGTTCAGAAAAAGTGAAATTAAAATGGGCTGACCTGGTCATCTGTACTATACTTTTTCTTACAATCATGAAAAGATCCATGACTCACATGTGGTGCCTTGATCTGTCAGGGGGACACTGAGTCCAGAGTCATACTGAGCATAAACATTCACATCATAGGTGGTGCTGGGATTGAGATTGTGTAAAGTGTATGATGTCAGTTCTCCAACAAAGGCTTCCATGGGCTCATTGGAACCTTTAATAAGAATCACATACACAGAAATACACTGTCAGTACCCTCAAGTTTTCCTTAAAATTAACGATCTTAATCATAGTCAGGTGGAAGTTACGAACAGCTTTAATTCCGTAGCCCTCCTGCGCTTGTTCACTATAGCACACACTGTTCATATGGTTAATATAAAACTGCAAGCAGACACTGAATTCTTCCCTCTCTTACTCTTAAAGCATAGCACAGTACCTAGAATATAGTAGGTATATAATCAGCATTCCTTTGGTGAATAAATTCTTGAGACTCTTTTCTAAGCCCTGCTTTGCTGGCATAGTGTTTTACATATAATAAGAGTTCAATTAACACTTTGATTTGTTGTAGAAATTATCTAAGATCTGTTTTGTACCTGATTCCACATAGTTTGGTTGCTAAAAGTCTTCAGTTACAGGCTGGGTGTGGTGGCTCACACCTGTGATCCTAGCTCTCTGAGAGGCCGAGGCAGGAGGATCCCTTGAGCTCAGGAATTCAAGACCAGCCTGAGCAAGAGCAAGACCTCATCTCTACTAAAAATGGAAAAAACTAGCTGGGCGTAGTGGTGAGCACCTGTAGTCCCAGCTGCTCAGGAGGGTGAGGCAACATGATCTCTTGAGCTCAAGAGTGTTGAGCTATAATGCCACAGCACTCTACCCAAGATAACAGTGTGCCACTCTCTCAAAAAAATAATAATAATTAAAATTTTTAAAATGTCGTTAGTTACCAGCTCCCTTTTCTTCTCTAAAGTCTTTTCCTATTTCTTATACAGATTCACAATTTCCTTTCTCTTGTCATATCTCCTTCATTTCATACTCTTGCTGAAGGCCTGGAAGATGCCCTAGAAAATTTAGTATACAGCATTTTTCTTCCAATTTTGCCATACATATAAATAGAATATAGAAATAAAACTAGCAAATCATTTAATCAAGATGATATTGATTTACATGCAAATGTCAACAGAAATTTGAAAGCAACCTGCCATGAATAAACTATAGGACGTAAAATCTATGGCCCAAATAAAATAACACCTGGACAGAAAAGGAAAAATACAGAAGTTAATATAGATTAAATATGCATTATTTCACGATCATAATATATGGAGTGCATGAAGACAGCATCTTTGTGTGATTTTATGGACCAGGTCATACTTTCCAATCACAAAATTTAATAAGAATCTCATCTCCATCCATAATAGCAATGGCACTTTAGACCATTATTTCCAGAAACATTACATCTGATGAGAAGAGACTTTTTGTGATAACAGAACCATCAGGAGAATCCAATAGTGAGATATGTAAGGAGAGAACACCCTCGTATGTAAAGAGCCCTCCAAAAGCATTTCTATGACGATAAGGTGCTTCCTTACCCACTGGCTTGTACACAATTTTATATCCAAGAACTGGAGAAGGTGACGGATCCCAGGACACTCTGAATCTCGTATACCATTCGTCAGAGATGTGTATGTTCTGAGGAGGAAGCAGTCCCACTGAAAACAAACATGGGCCACGTGACTGACTTTTGCTGCACACGGGGAGAGCACAGAACTTTAAGAGTATTGATAGGGCAGCCCAGTCCTCCAGAAAACAAAAGGCATGGGAGCATTCAACAAAAGCTTAGCAGTTGGCCAAATTCAAACAGCAATTCCAGCAGACTCAAGACTGTTGATTTTCTCAACAGCCTCCTTAGCAGAAGGAAAGATCCAGAGCTGGTATGTACTATGGCCCAGAATTACAAAAAGTAAAAAAAGAGAGAGATCGCAGGCCACTTTTAGAATGTCACAGATGACAAACTGTTACAACCAAGGAGAGCTGGAGACCACAGGGGCATGCAGATTATTTGAGGACTGTTTTCTTTATCTGTAGTGTCTCATTTCATGAATGACCTTTTTTTCTTTCTTTTTGTTTGTTTGTTTGTTTGCTCATCAGCTTTCATTAATGCTTGTGTATTTACCATGGCCCAAGACAACTCTTACTCTTCTAATTAATGGCAGAAAAGAAAGTTGGACACCCTGATTCTAGTCCAATCATTTTATCATACGCATATGATTTGCCCAAGACCACATGACTAGCTAATCATTCAAGCAAGGTACTTTCCCCACACCACTCTATCTTTCACCAAAATAACCTTAAAGCTCCAGAGGTACTGCCCCCAAACCTCCTACTTAGAAACTCCATGGTATTCAATTAGAATATTAAGTAGTCACTAAGATTATTATTCATAGTATTGCATAAATAACTAATCCAACTTGAAAAACTTTTTTTCACAAGAGAAACTAGACATGGCTGTGGCTCTGCTGGGAAAATTCAAGATCTAGCAAAGCTTTTTTTTTTATATTTTGATAAACACAAAATTCTGAAATATCCCATTTCCCCAGAGAAGCATCAAATTACATTTTAAAATCTATAAGAAAGTGAAAAAAGGGAAGTTTTTAAATCATCTTGAGTCATCAGATTGAGTTTCCACTGACTCAGTTCTGTGGATAATAATAGATTCCTGACCTCGAGAGACTGAGCTGAATAACTCCAGTCCTGCTTTTCTCATACAAGCTTTTAAATGTTAACCTCTCCCCAAATCTGTAATGTTGTCAAGATCATTTAAGCACAAAAAGAGTTTGAGCAAGTGAATGTAGAAAGGAACGTGAAATCATGTTACCTAAGTAGATTTTTGCTGAATGAAGTGGAAAAGACCAATGCCAGTGTTTATCAGCAGGCGAACTCAGACTTAGGGCTCACCCTGCCTTCATGCTAAGCCACTGGCTCTTAGCTGTGGCTGCACATTAGCTAGAATATCAGTAGGTCCGTCCCACACCTCACACTGGTTGCATCAGCATCTTTGGGAGTGGTACCCAGGCATAAGCATGTTTACAGCTGCTCAGGTAATTCAATGAACAAGCAAATTAGAGAATCTTTAAATCATAAGAAATTACCAACAGCATAGAGTTTAAAAGGGAGAACTGAACATTGATAATTCTTCGCAAGTTTCTTGATGACAATAAAAATATCTATTTTTTAAAAAGCCAAATTTGTAGAAAGATGATTGCTAATCATCTTGCTGCTATATTTATGGCTGAAGACTGAATCACAACGGCACATTTTTCACTGATACTATGTTAACTCAACAGCGATGGCCTTAACTGATACCACACAAACTAAAATACTATTCAGAGAATATGCAATCATTTAAAGAAAAAAAGTGAAACATTCTCAAGCAAAGAAAAATATGCAGATTCAGGTCTTTTTCATCTCTTATTTCAACCTTTAAAAAGTTAGAAACAAATGCTTTTCTCATGTTATTTTGACAAAATATCTAATATAAATGTAATGCGATATTAGTGTAGTATGTGAGCTGCATTGGCAAAGAAGAAATTTAATAATTCTAAAAGGCATAAGAAGCAACATTAAAATCTTGACAATTCAAAGCAAAAAAAAAGGGGGGGGGAAGGTATGAAACACTTACCAGTTCTTCCATTTCCTACTAGATGGCCGCCATCACCATCTTCATACACAGCAATAACAGTGATTTTATACGGAGTATCAGATTGCAGAGGCTGAAGTATTACATTGTTCCTTCTGCCTGGGACTGTGGTCTACAGAGGAAGTTAAATTACAAATTTATTACCCTCTAGAGGACTTTTAGATCAAAAGACAATATTCTTTTATGTATTCCCATAAACGGTAATAGTTCCTTTATATTTTCTTTCTGTTGCACAATACTCGTGGCAAGGCACACCATCTATGCTGCTTCTGTGCAGCTTGGGAGAATGGTTTTAGACTCAGACCCGGGCTCAAATCCCAGATCAGCCACTTAGCAGCTATGGGACTGAATATCTCTGAAGGCAACAGTGAGGATTAAAGGCAATTGCACCTACAACACCTCAGCATCGCCCAGACAGCTCTGTCCTCCATCCCCCATCATTATGCATCACACTTCTGTGCACAGATGTGCACCCAGCACCTGCTGAGGACCAGGCGTGGCACCAACGGCTGGAAATCCACTGGTGAGCAAAAACAAACTCAGCTTCTGCCCTCAACAATGTCAGCTTGGCTGATACGAATTAGATGGGAAAGATGGAAAAAGGGAAATGAAGACTACACTCAACTATGTCCTCCAGAGGAAATGAACCAGACATCTCCCAATCTCTCCTGCAAACCTGTGCTTCACCTCTATGAATAACATGCATCAGCTATGCTGGCGAGTCTCAGCCTGGAGTCCCATAACTACAAAGGAGAAATCGTACTTTGGATGCTTTCAGAAAGCAAAGGGAAACTGCATATTCATCCACAGAGAGGCTGAACAAACAGTAACTGTGAGCTTCTCCGCTTTGGCAAACTAACCATTGTAGTACAGTTTATCTCTTTGTGATCAGAAACTATAATTGCCAGTTACACGTGTTTCTTATTAATTAAAATGGAGGCTTAAATAAAGGTTACTCTATCAAGTTTAAATAGATGAGATATTTCATCACATGAGGTTCATGGTGGGGGAGAAATGATCTAAAAAGATGTATGTGGTAAAAGATGGCAAACCACAGACCTTACTCCTTTACAATCAGCATTTTGTATAATCTCCCATGAATCTATTATTGCTGTTAACCAATACATTTCAAATCAACTATACACAGTGAGGGCTATGGGCTTTGATGGAGCCACCAGAACCTGGTGTCTGGTTTTGGAGAGACAAAGTAGCCACTCAAAAAGTCGGCATCTAACAGAAGAGAAGATGTGTATTGATTCTAAAACTACAGTGCACCATAAAACGTCACATTTGGAGAGAAAAGAGAAATCAATTAGCCCTGGAGTCTTTAAGGGAGACTTTGTAGAGGAATGAGAGTTGAAGAAAGGGTCGGATTTGGATAATAATATTATGTGAACATTAACTTGGATATTCCAGAATAGTAGGTATCATGCATGTATTTCACCAGAGTTAGTTTCTATGGTATACTTGGGTAGCTGCAAATGTGCAGGCAATCATGACATATGATGGTTTTTCTATCTGGCTTTAGAATAAAAATGAGATCGCTTCTCGGCCTTTTGGCTAAGATCAAGTATAGAATAAAAATGAGCCCATAGACATAGCTTCTGTGTGGTGTGAGAGGCCAGACTAGGGACATTTTGCTGGTCTCAACATCATGGCAGAGAAAGTCATAAAATGCCACTGTCTCAGGAAAGTCCAGCACCAGCTCTAGTCACAACATACTTCTAAAGGTGAAGTTTAACTTCCCCTGCAACAGCCAGGATTTAAAATCGTGCCAAGGCCGAGTGTGAGACTTACATATTCATCAATGGGGTCACCAACAGTCGGGGAATAGATGATCCTGTACTGCCGAACCGGCCCATCAGCGTGGTCCCAGGTGACAGAGAGGCTGTTGGTCGTCTCCCCAGACACTCTCAGGTTCCGTGGTCCACTCCGTGGTACTAAATAAATAAAATTCAGCAGAGTGTGATTCCTGTCTGTAAGCGGGTTCCCGATGGGATGAAGGAAGCTGCTTTCAGGTGTTCCCCCATTCACCACGATCTTTACTGTTTTTATGATAAAAGGCACATCTTCTACGGTTTTAAAGTGAAATCATAAACAGTATAACGTGCTCAGAGCTACATCACATGCTGAACTTTCAGCGACCCAGAACTAGATGTAACCCTAAACACACCGACTAGGAAAAAACGGGGATTCTTTCAACCTCCATAACCACGTCCACTGAGTGAAACACAGAGGCCAAGCCCTCCATTTCCAAAGTGCACATGAGGGAGAGGATTCACCCCTGGGCAGAGGACAGAAGGAAGTTCCTCCTCGATTTAGGTCCCAGACGAGAAAATGACTGAATGAAAGTCACTGGGCGCAAAGCACAGCCATGGACCCAAAGCTCAGCCTGGACCGTGGATGTGCAGAAGCCCAGCAGAACCGCAGGCAGAGTCCACCCCACCTGCACTCAGGGGAAAAGCTCTCTGCACCCTCCCTCTCCACTGACCTCCCACCCTCTTGCACTCGCACTCGGAGGGGCCCTGCCAATCTAGCTACAGGAAAGGGATGGAGAAAGGATTTCTGCCTCACGCGTTCGGCCCTGGGCAGGGCTGGGATTCCCCTCTCCGTCGGAGTAGACAGCCACAATGTCCACAGAGTAGAGGGTATCCGGGGTCAGCCGTTCCAGGTGCACTGAGCGGCTATTTCCTGGCACCACGATCTGCGGGGGGATGGGGAGAGGCCAAATTCTGCCTGATGACAACCTGAATGCTTGCCAAGTCTTTGGTTAGTTAGCACAGTAATATATATAATAGAAGATTGAGCCGGGACACATCAGAAGCCGTGAGACGTACCCAGACTAATATCCTTAGATGCAATTTATTCTCACGAATTCCCTAAGAGAAATTAGTTCATCCTTGACCCTTAGCTTCAATTATCTCAACTTATGTTTACAACGAAGATTCTTAAATACAATATCTAGGGCTCATGCTATTTACCAAAAGAACAGACTGCATGTTATAGGCCCGTAGGAGACGCGTTCCCAGACTGGAGGGGAGAGTGTTTGTGTTGAGATGAAGACTCCATGCAATGGATAAGGGTAAGGTTGTCAGATTATGTCCTGCCACACACAGGGACATGAAAATCAAACAAACAAAAAAAGGATTGCTTATCATTTGTTTGTTTTTTGTCTTTGCTTATGTTTGCAAAGACTTGGAAGTTAAACTAATTTATAAATGTACTTTTCCTTAGGAAAGCACTATCCTAGTTTCTGGATACTTTTACTCTCCTTATTCAGATTAATAATTTTCGATTTTTAAATTGTTAATCTACTTACAAAACTAGGGAGCGTTGTGAAGTAAAGATGGGTTGGGCAATCCGTAAGAGCCAGTGAAGGTAAACTTGAAGATATTTTCAAAGCAAAGACATTTGCATTTTACAACAAAAACCCATATTGATAAGCTCTGACAACAATGCACATTTATTACTGGGGTTTTTAACTCATACAGGTAATTTACATTTTTCCCAAGATACGCTTTTTATTCTACATTCTACTCGTTTTATTCTAACCCTATAATTGATACATCTACCTTAATGCATCAAGAACAATGATTTAAGTTCGAGACACGGGCATGTTTGTTTGTGGCTTGTGTTCTCCCAGGCTGCCGAGCATGACAGAAACAGGCAACTCCCACATTCACCAGGAAACGCAGCTTCCATGACAAAATTACTTACAGATTCCGAGGGTCTCGTGCCAGCCACAGGGGAATACTTAATACTGTACTGCTGCACAGGCCCGGGCGCGGGGTCCCAGCGGACATCCAGGCTGTTGGGTGTTGGATTGTACACCTGGACATTTCTTGCCAGCCCTCTCACCACTGAGGAAATGAAAGCCAACGTCTATTTTTTAAATCTATTTAAGAGTCAAAATTTTCTTATCCCTTTTCCAGAACTGACATTCCAAAATAGGATAAAACACTACTACTGCCCTTAAAAAAACCTCAATTACCTACACGAAAGCTGATTAAAACTCTCCAAACCCAAATGTAGTAAAAATCAGCAACTACTGCTTTTGTCTACAGGGAAGCAACATTGTTTTTAATAAAAAAAAAAAAAAAAAAAGGCTGGTAAAAACAGTAGAACTGGATTGGCTGTAAAGGGAGGGACATGAGATGAGGAGAAATAAATAGGAAAAGGAACTTTGTTTTCCAACATAGGTTAATGGAGGGAGGGAGAAGAAAAATTGCCAGAGTCAGGCTTCTGAGTAAAACTGACAACAGCTATGGACGGAGTGCGTCTAACTCAGTCAGCGGATCCCATCGTTCAGCCCTTCTCCACTCAACCAATAGCTACGCTACGCTTTCTGTGATTAGGAGAAAAAGCAAGGGCCGTGCCTGTGGCTCAAAGGAGTATAGGGTGCTGGCCCCATATGCCAGAGGTGGTGGGTTCAAACCCAGCCCCTGGCCAAAAACTGCAAAAAAAAAAAAAAAGAGAGAGAGAAAGCAAAAGGAGGTAGAAATAGTTCTCAGTTAACTGTCCCTGTAGATTTTTAGAAAAATCTACAAATTAATTCTACATACTAACCTCAAACTCTAATTTAGACAATAATACCACCTCCCTAGACCCCTAATCCTTTACTGAAGGAAGACATCCAGGCTTGCTCTCTGTTAACCATCAGTCAGTATATTTTTATACAAAATATATCAAAAGAAATATAGCAAAAGAAATCTTTATAAATCTGCACAAGTTCTTTAAGCGAAACTTCAAAAAATTGTAAATCCACTCTAAGCTGGTTTCTCAAATAAAAGCACTGATTTTTAAGACCAAAAAAGCCCTCCAGCAAACCAGAGCAATGTGCAACCAAGTCATGTGATGAACAGATTTCCAAAATTCACACCATGAAAGCCAATTACAAGTGTCACTTCATATGACTTATAAGGCACAAAGTAAAACTCAATGAATTTCTGTCAGTGAAAGAGAATGTCTCAAGTAGCAGCTCTTTCACAACTCCTGAGACTATCATTTCGGAAGAAGAATGCCATTATGAAAGAGTCATCTAACATACCAAAAGGCTAACACTAGGTAATGTTTGGGAGATGAACGATTGATAATTTTTGTGCTTTTGATTCCGTCATTCTGAATTTTCCTAACTTTCTTTAATGAGCCCATATGGTCTGCATAATGAAAAGCAAAATTTATGACAAAAACATTGATGTTTCAGCTTTTTTACTTACAAGTCCTTCCCGTATCCGACGTGCGGCCCCCGTCGCTGTCGGCATAAACAGGAACTACCGTGACGGTGTATGCAGTATCCGGCTGCAGGTTCCTAAGAATGGCATAATTGGTATTCCCAGGGATTGGTACCTAAAGATTTTAATAAAACAGAAAGCATTTGATTTGAAAATTTACAAAAGAAATAATATCTCAAACCATACAATACCAGTTCAAGACTAAGTCAAGAAGCGAGCTCTGTAACATTGGGATGTGATGTGTTTTTCTGTCCCTACACTCCCTGATTCTCCCTCTCTAGAACTCCCTGGAACAGCCACTTCCTCCTGCCCCAATCCCACCCCCTCTCTGCTACCTAGGCTCAAAGGCACCAACTATTTACCCTCTGCTGAGTCCTATTAAAGGAATATGAACTTCTTCAACTCTAAAGGGAATTGATTCACACTTCAGTTCAACTTTTAAATCACTTGGCTATAGTTTAAACAAACTATCATTTTTCACTATAGGAAATAGTTACCAGTTCCTCTGGACCACCTGCTGTCGGGGCATAGAAGAGCTTGTACTGCCAAGGAGCTCCCTCCGCGTGGTCCCAGCGGACATTCAAGGTGCTGGTGGAAGGGTCGTACACTCTTAAGTTCCTCACGGTGTTCAGAGGTTCTGAAACGCACAGAGGTCACATCACAGTATCGTCCTACCAACCAAGCACTCATGAAACACAGGTTCATTAACATCTCCCAGGCACCCCACAAACGTTTGTGGAATCAAGGACGGACACACAGTCTCCTTCGGTCAGGTGCGTGTGCCTCACCTATCCAGAAGACACTTGGCCTCAGAGGACATTTTTACCCTAGGAAGGAATAAAGTCTTTCTCCATAAACAGATAATTCCCAGCTAGGATGTTAAAAACAATACCATTTTTAAAATGAGTTTTTAAAAATCAGTAAAACTTTGCATCGCCCCAGTTTTCCGAGATAAAGATGGGGTTCCACTATACAACAGTGATTTACAGTAGCTACAGGAACTCTGGCTTCACTTACTGGTCTTTCCTCGTCCCGTCATCCGTCCTCCTTCACCGTCGGGGTAGAGAGAGGACACAGTGACTGTGTAAGGCGTGTCCGGCTTCAGTTTCTGTAGGACCACACTGTTCTGTCGTCCTCCTATTGTGGTCTTGGGTAAAACAGATCTTGATGAGTCTTATTAGCCTTGTTCTTTCCATCTCACTAACGAGTTACAAAAAGTGCTTTCTCCAGGGGAGCCATGTGAGACCCACGCCTAGTTCTGCCATCATCCCACAGAGAAAGCTTAAAATATATCTCATGGTATAATTTCAAATGTGAAATATGCACCTCACATCATAAAAAGGATTCCAAGCTTTAAACTGGTGACCTCAAAAAGATATTTCAACTTGCTAGCTGCCGGCACTGCAAAATTTCATCCAAAACACATTTCACAGCACTCTTCAAAAAAAAGGCATTAATCATAAGTAGGTTACAAAGAGACTTTAAGATACCGAAGAATTGCATAATTTCAGTCTCCACACCATTCCGTATGACTCTGACTTTTTCCCAGATGTTTTCTATTTGCTTTAGAAGCACATTAAAATGATTCAGCAAAAGATCTAAAGCTCTTGGTGTTTCCCCCAAAACACTGTCACTCTGACAGCATCAGCTGTGTAAGGCTACATGACCAGATGCTTTGCCAGGCCACATTCAAGCAGGGGTTCCCTGGTGTCTCCATGATACTAGCCTAGTGGTATGAAACTTTTCAATTGCCTCCAGTTATGGAGTTTGAAGTTTTTATTCATTGCTTAAGGCCATCTAGCTATCTTGTTGAAAGAAAATTTGTATGATTTGTTAATAGTCTACCGAATTCAGATGTTTATGCCATACTAATTAAAATCGCAGGAAAATGGCACACTGCCCACATGAGCCATGTAGATGGCTGGAAGTGCTAGTACACACCAGATGTTTCCAACTTAGCACCCATCCACTCAGGCGGTCTGAATGCCAGAGAAAACCTCTGTGAATCACTGTAGTTATCCCCAATAGGAGCAAATTGAGCTGCAGTGGCTGATTTTAATAAATTTCATATGTGAGGATATGAGAGAAAAGAATCAATGTTACTAGAAGCCCTTTTTATAAAAATCTGATACATAACGAGCCTGAAAGCATCTGCTCCAGAGAATTAGTCTTATGAGTAAGCAGAGAGGTATCTACCTACTTCTTCCACCTAACTCTCCAAAAAAAGCTAGCATTAGGGATTAATGCCCTTCATGATTTCATTGACTATCACGAAAATGCATGTACCCATAAGAATAATAAACTCTCAGAGGTTTAATGCTTTCCAGAGGATAAGCTCTATGAGGCTTTTTCTAATGATAACAAACAGTTAAAGGCCAGTAAAAGAAGCAGTTAGAGCATCAGTGCCACCGAGAAGGCATATACTAAGGCCCAGGCTCATGTCCTTCATAGTTTTACAGAAATCTGGCCTGGCATAGAAAAAAAGATCTTTTCTGAAATCAATTAAAATATCAGTCCATCTGTAATCCTAGCCTCTGGGAAGCCAAGGCAGGTGGATCTCCTGAGTTCAAGAGTTTAAGACCAGGTTGAGCAAGAGAGAAACCCCATCTCTACTAAAAATTGAAAAAACAGCTGGGCATTGGGGTGGGTGCCTGGTTGTCACAGCTACTCAGGAGGCTGAGACAAGGGGATCACTTGAGCACCAGAGTTTGAGGTTGCTATGAGCTAGGACATCACAGCACTCTGCCTAGGGTAACAGAGTGAGACCCTGTCTCAAAAAAAAAAAAAAAATCAGGCCATCTAATTTGTTTTATCTTATTTTTATGTAAGCATCAATTGATTACAGTTGATATTTGGTTTATTATTGATAATCAATTTAACTAAAATAGATGAAGTTCCTAGTCTAAAACATCACCCTACCTAAGACTTGGGCTATGGAAACTTCAGTAGACCAGGTCAAAAGTCACACCATGGATGGGACAGTCTCTGATTCAGCTAAGCACACTTACAAGGTACTATCAGAGACCTTTAAACACAGTGCTTGAACCACTGCCAGCCTCTCCCCTGCCAACACCTCTAAACTGGTAAAAGACAGGACCCAAGGTTAATAATGTATGTGTCTCTAAAGCTATATAAGTAAATACTATGTACAAAAAAGTCAACCAAATTATGGACCTCACCAATATTGAAATTATTGAAATAAATCTGAAGGCGAGTCCTATCTGTGTAAAAAACCATGGCACTTCCTGATGTAGGACAATACCCACAGTTTCAGTCACAACCTTCACAAAGCTGGAGAAAGACCAAAGACAGACAACTAAAGTCTGCAGGGCAAATGGACAAAGGCCCCATTAAATAAGGGGCGAGTGGGAAGGTGAAGATGCAGGGTGGGTTTACAGTCCTTCGGTCTTTCTTGGGTACCTCCATTTATTTGGATAATATAAAAATGATAATATAAAAATAGCATGAATTAGGTGAATAGGCTTCCGGATCTGTTCCAGATACAGAACATACCTTATGCTATACAAAAAATGGAGGAAACAATGGAATAAGTAAAAGAAAATAAACTTTATAAGTAAATTTAGCAAACTTTCAGTGCTTAAGTTAAAGGGATGTTATAAATATCTATGTAGATTCAACAACTATCTAGATAGCCTCATGGATAACCTGGCCCTAATAGTTCTTAAGTGAAATCTGGGTTCAGGGAAACATGTGCCCAATGCTTTGACGTTGTTACGAAGAGCGACTGTCATCTCCTGTGAGAGCATCTGCTGATCCCCAGGATGGTGCTTTGATGAAACGATGGATAGAATCTGATGATTTCATCCAGTACAGATAACTCTACACCCCTTAAAATACGGGTGTGACTGACTAAACTTTGAGAGGGGGAAGAATTGGGGGGAAATGGGGTGAATTTATCATTACAGTTTCTATAAAACAAATTACCGTTTGTTCATTGCCTTCCCCCGACGAAGGCTGATAAATGATTCTGTATTTCTGCACGCGGCCACTGGCAGGATCCCACTTCAGAGTTAGGCTGTTGGATGTGGCATTGTACACCTGAAGGTTTCGGGGGCCACTTTTAGGAGCTGAAAGAATATTGTGGAAAAAACAGAGTAAGAACACAGAACAATGTTTCCCCCCTCAAAAAAAAAAAATATATATATATATATATACACAGTTCCCATGAAAATCAAGAGAATTATATACTTCTAGGTGGAAAGTTAAATTTGACCCCTTAATAAACAAGGCCATTGAATCTTAAATGGCTCCTTAGTATGGAATGAATGTTTGCATCCTTCCCCAAATGATATATTGAAGGTCTAACCCCCAATATGAGAGCATTTAAAGATGGGGTCTTTGGGGGGAAATTAGGGTTAGCTGAAGCCGTGGGAGTGGGATGGGTCCTTCTGAGGGGAGACATGAGGAAGGGTGTTCTCTTCCCCTCCACGTGAGATGACACAGTGAGAGAGCGGAAAGGGAGGCCGCCCCACAACCCCGCAGATGACACCGCGGTCTCACACTCCCCAGCCTGCAGCATTAGCAGCATATAAATTTCCGATGTTCAAGCTGTCCAGGCTGACATCTTATCATGGAAATCCGAGTTGATTAATACACTTGTCAGCAAGTATCAGCAAAGCAAAGCTTTTCCAAAAAGGACTATTTAAAAGAGATTTAAAAGAGGCCAAAGGACACCTTACAATTTAAAAGCAGAAGGACTAATGTACTCGGAGCCTTTCACATTGTGCGTGTAGCATTTTCCCTCATTTATCTATCCATCCAGACATTTAGCATTTGTTCATTCAACAGTGCAAGTTAAAGTGAATTCTTACGTAGTGTTGTTATGGGTATCAAACGAGCTAAAAGAAAACAGAAATGGGGGAAATGTTACTAATGCAGCCTTAGCTCTATTTTTGTTTAAATTCACTTTAAAATATCAAGGCCCCGGTTGAAAACTGAAACCTACGTGTCCGCTCCCTGCCCGTCAGGTCACCGCTCTCCGACTCGTCGGGATAGATGGCAGTGACGGAGACTTCATACAGAGTGTTGGGGTTCAGGTTTTCAAATACCAAAGTATTTTCATCTCCATTTAAGATGGTCTTGAAAAAGAGGACAGAGACATATCCACACAAAATTGAGCCTCCACTGACATCATATACACTCAACAGCGGTTTGTCCATATCATTTCAGATATATGTTCCTCCCCCCACTCTGAAGAATGCCACAAGCTAAAGTGTCATCAGGAGGAAAGGATGGCTATCTAGTAACAGAAGGAATACACATCTGAAATAAACTTCCCTGTAATGAAAAGGGGCAGGCGGGGGGGAGGCCGGGGGGAGAGAAGAGAGTTCACACTACCTCCATCTTATCTGAGCTCCCTGCAGGTGCCCACGTTATCCTGTAGAGGGACACGTCTGATGCTCCATGATCCCAAGTTCCTCGGAAACTCTCTGGCGTTACGTCAGTAATCCTCAGGTTTGTCGGGGCTGGCACAGGTCCTAAGAGGACAAAAAAGCAAGACTAAGTTTTTGCGTGTGAGCTACGAACTTATCAAAGTAGAACTGCCTTGTTGCATTTTAATGGACATGGAAAACTGATGAAGTACATTGCTCAGAGCTAAATACTTCACCAAATCAGTTCATTTGAAAAATAAACATAACGTGGAGCTCTGGAAATTGTATTCTTTGGATACCATAAGTTAGTATTGACATTCTATTAAAGTAATTATTTTTAATGTTTTTAATGATTATTTTTTAAAGGTACCATTTAGTACTATTCTTCTAACCCAGTGGTTTCTAACTTTTTTGTGACTCCAAATTTTTGAGAATCTAATGCAGACCGGGCACTCTTTCTCACAATAACACACAAAGCACAAACTCTGGCACATAGAGCTGACAGACCTTCTCCAGGAGGTCTCCAGTGACCCGGAGACACACATGGGCCTGGGGTAAGAGGCCTCTTTCTCACCCCAAAATGTCATGAAGTAAATATGCTGCTATATTCTACACCCGAGATGATGCCCAAGGAAAAAGTCAAGTACATTTGTTCTTCAAAATCTATTGTTATGATATCCAAAAGGAGCTTCATTTTTATTTTCTTTAAATACACATTTCACTGCTGTTCCCAAATGAGTGTCTACCTTGCTTTAAACAACGTAAAAGCAGCATTCCCTGTTAGGACTGGCACATGCATTGCACCTGACCACTGACTGGCACATGCTGTCCTGACCACACAGTGAGGGACT
>NW_003852502.1:6083404-6117598 GCF_000181295.1 Otolemur garnettii | reverse complement strand
CTGACCACACAGTGAGAGCATAACACCTGACCACTGAATGGCACGTGCCATCCTGACCACACAGTGAGAGCATCACACCTGACCACACAGTGAGGGCATCACACCTGACTACACAGTGAGAGCATCACACCTGACCACTGACTGGCACATGCCGTCCTGAGCACACAGTGAGGGCATCACACCTGACCACACAGTGAGGGCATCACACCCAACCACTGACTGGCACATGCCGTCCTGACCACACAGTGAGGGCATCACACCTGACCACTGACTGGCATGTGCCATCCTGACCACACAGTGAGAGCATCACACCTGACCACACAGTGAGAGCATCGCAGCTGACCACTGACTGGCACGTGCCATCCTGACCACACCATGAGTTGTAGCCTAAAAGTTTCACCACAAGAAAGAAACTCTGAGTATGTTACAGTCCCAGTGGTCCATGCATAAGCTTTTCCCTACAATATGAACAGGACAATAATGGCCACATCCAGGGAACAGAACACTTGGAACCAGACAACTGCTGAAATCCCAGTTCAGGCCAGCTCTGGCCCAGCACCCGGTTGGTGTCTGTCACCAGTCCTGAGCTCTCACTGTCAGTTGTTTGGTCTGCACCACCAGCGTGTTTTGACGTCTGCCACCCGTCCTGAGCTCTCACTGTCAATTGCTTCTCTATTTCCTGGTAACCAAGGACAACTACAAAAAAAACCCTGAGTCATCAAAAATGTGTTGTAAGAGGCTGTGTGCAGCATCTTTCACCTGTGATCCCAGCACTCTGGGAGGCTGAAGCAGGTGGACCGCTTGAGCTCAGGAGTTCAAGATCAGCCTGAGCAAGAGTGAAAACTTGTCTCTACTAAAAATAAACTAGTTGGGCTTTGTGGCAGGCTGCTAGAGTCCCAGCAACTTGAGAGGTTCAAGCAAGAGGATTGCTTAAGCTCATAAATTTGAGGTTGCTGTGAGCTGTGATACCAAGGCACTCTGGCCTGGGGCAACAAAGTGAGACTCTGTCTCAAAATAAATAAATAAATATATATATATATATATATATACACACACACACATATATATATATATATATGTTGTGATAATTACAATGAAAATGCCCACTGAGATAAAAAAGAGTGATACCACTAACACAGGCACAACTGCAAAACAAACCAGTGATTGATATGTTGAATATGTCTAAATATCATTTGGAAATCATACAGTCTGAAAACATACATTGAAAACACTAATCTAGTATGCAACATTCCCTGTTTCACCAGTCTTTCTCCTGGTCTCTTTTTCTCTTTGCTATAATTGTATTACTTTAATGCAAACTGCTACTCTGCTCATGCACGCATATCCATTCTCATCTCCAGCTGTGACCTTTACCAGAACCAACATCCAGAACACAAGCAAAACTGCTGGGAAGTGAGGAAGGTAATAACGGAGTCAAAAAAGATGACGAGGACACACCTGCAGTTAAGGGGCAGGTCGTGACATTTGACAAGACACCCTGCTCAGGTGTCGACAGCTAGCCACTGAAGAGGAGCTATTGCTCCTTGGCGAGGGTTCTACCGGCTCGGAGGTCGACGTTCCCGACTACCAGTCCCGGCATTAGATTCTGAATGAAGCTGAGCAGCCCATTTAAATGTCCACGATGGAAGCCACCAGCCACGTGGGGTTATCGAGAATAGAATGTGGCTAGTCTGAATTGAGATGTGCAGCGGCATAGAGCATACCCCAGACAGTGGAGAATTATCACAGAGAAACTGAAATAGCTCATTACTAAGTGTTACACGGATACACGTTCAGACTGATAATATTTGGGAAATACCAAGTTGAAGGAAATATTATGAAAATTAATTTCATCTATTTTTATTTCTATTAGTTTAGATACCAGAAAATTTTATATTGCATATGTAGTGCGTTTCTTGGGAACACTGCTGGCTCTAGACCTCAATTTTTTTTAACCACTCTTTGTATGCGGGCATTACATGCCGAGGACTGGAGTAAGTCCTATGTGCCAAGCAGCAGAGATACAAAGGTGAGCAACGTAAATGTCACTGTCTTCACTAGGAGGGAGCAAAGGAAGCGAGAGTAGACAGAAAAAGACCAACAGACAATAATAACTGACAATAATAACCAACAATAATACCACGGAAGCACCAGGAGAGGAGGAGACACTGACAACTCTGGAAACCAGGGCAGGAGGAAGGGGCCTTGGCAGGCTGGGGCTCGGCCACCATTCCCCCTGGTCCCCTTGTGGGGAGTCTCCCTTCCTCTGAGATGTGACAGTCCAGTCTCAGCACTGTGCACCTGACCTTCCTTACATGATCTCATGTGTCTTTAATTATCTTTCATCTCCACAAACAAATCATGAACCATGGAGAGAAAAGATGTTTATGTTCTGTTACCTCAATATCACTTAACATAGAGTAAGACTTCAGAAAATACCTGATACCTAATGCACCTTTTGCAGAGCAAATGTCTAACAGGAATCTGAGAACGTGCTTTCCTCCCCCACCGCCTTCCTACACACACACACACACACACACATACACCCCAAAGTAGTTGAAAGATGAATTAGTGACAGTCACGGATGAAAGGGAGTATCCTGAAAGAGGGCTACACGCAGTGCCTCCTGCCTGTAATCCCAGCACTCAGGGAGGCCAAGGTAAGAGAATTGTTCAAAGCCAGAAGTTCAAGAGCAGCCTGAGCAAGAGCAAGACTCCACCTCTACAAAAAATAGACAAACCCTTTCCTGAGGGTTGTGTTATGTGCATTGCATCCCAGCTACCCGGAAGGCAGAGGCAGAAGGATGGCCTCAGCTCAGGAGTCTGAGATTGCAGTGAGTTGTGACAATGCCACTGCACTCCAGCCTGAGTGACAGAGCAAGATGCTATCTTCAAAAAAAAAAAAAAATTAAAGAAGTATCATAAAGAAATGGATTCAAAGATAGAAGATGGGACACTTTCTAACAGGGAAATACGTGAAAAACAATCTATGAATCAAAGCATTATTAAATAAATACTGGCAAAAAGTAGCATTAAGAAATGAAATGACCAAGTAACAATCCCAAATGAAATGAGTCCCCCGTGCACATAAAGCATGGATTCTCAATTATGAATCAAATACAACTCACGGGTAGTTTCTTGAGCAGTCACCGGAGGGGACTCGCCTTCATCATACACTGCCGAAACACTGACCGTGTACAAGGTTTGCGACAGCAGATCTTTGAGAGAGGTGCTTGTCTGTGATCTGTCCACGTCCACCTATAATAACAGCAGAGCGGTGGAACCACATTTACAAAGGGTTGAATTCTGATCTCCCTCTGTTGTTTGCTGTATCTCTAAGCATAAGGACATAAAAATCGTAATAAGATCAAAAAGCAGGTTTTCCAATTTGCATAAGAATCCAGAAACTGGATAAGTTTAAATGTTTCCAGAATGGAAAAAAATGTACATACTATAGCAGTTCTTACCACTATCGTCCAGCAAATAATGACCGCCTATGGCTGCAGCCCTAACCATGGTTCACCTGCTGCCCTTGGCTTGCTGGCTCTCAGAAACGTTCTCTGGTGCATGGCATTATTCCACTTCTCATGTATAAGAATCTTGTGACTCTTGTGAGAATCACCAGCCATTGCACACCCTTTTAGACGGGAACCCAGAATGAAGTAAATGTGTGCACATGTCCCAATGAGCTTTCGTGGACTCCACACGTGACCAGCAGAACCAGCAACTTGGTGCTTAAAGACACTACTTCTGTGTTCCAAAGATGCCTCTCGGAGGAACGTTCTCTCTTAAGCACACACAAGTTTTAAACTCGTTCACTGGTGAGGCCGTGGTAATTTGCTCCCACTTTGAATCAAGCCATCATGAAAACAGCTCTTTTTTGCTTCAACATCATCTCAAAAATGTTCTCTCCTAAAGGGATACCCCTCTGAGGACAGATCCTCCTCCTCTCTGTCCTGCCCAACTGTCTTGTCTTCCTATCATCCGCCAACTCCACCTCCCCGTTCTTTCCTGCGTCCTCCTGTTACCTTTTATTTTTAGAAACATTATGACATTTTTTAGTAATTCATGGAATGGGGTGCACCATATGAGGCAACTGAATGACAAGGAAATACCATTTAGATTCTATAACTCTTTATCTATTAAGGGAAGATGTTTGGAAAACTAATATCACACAGAAAACATTTCTAAACTAAATAAGAAACAGTCAGATATATTATCGATTTTCAAAAGGGCTTAGTATCACAAGTTTTCAACACCAGATTAATAAAGTGACATGTCTTCGACGCGCCATCATCTGTACTTGACAAAGTTCTTTTGGTAAACCTAGTAGGAAAACAAATATTTTCACATCCACTCTAATCTTCAACCTACCTCTTTGACATCCTCTTCTGGTGTTTTATACCGAACAATGTATTTACGCACTTTCCCGGGCACGGGTTCCCAGAAGACACTCATGGTGCTGTGAGTCACGTCTCTGAGTTTCAGATCCTGAGGTCTGGGTAAAGGCACTAGAGAAGCACGAGACATTAGATCCAGATGCGGTTCTCAACCACAAAGCCCTAGAGCGTCCACACAAGCTTTTAAGAAGTTCTTTGGAGAAACCTTAAAAATGTACAGCAAAATGATGGGGGGGAAATGATTATGGTGATAAAAGCACCATGACTCTATCACATAGAACTAAATTCTTCTAAAGGAGGTTTTGAAAAAATAGGAGATATTTAATTTCTTAGCACATTTGCTATCATGCATTTATACGTGAATCTTCTTCCATGGCACTTAAATTAGCTTCTACTGGTTGCTCAGTCATAATAAATCATAACTCATCGTAAGTGTAGAGCTCACGTTTCTTTATCAGATATTGAAATCAGTGAAGCTAGAAAACAACCTTCATAAAGTTATGCCAAGAATGTGAATTAAACAATGCTGAACACAGGAACTAAGAAAACACCATGAAGGCCATGTTAACCAGTTTGATGTAAATACTTCAAATTGTATATAAAACCAGCACATTGTACCCCATGACTGCATTAATGTACACAGCAATGATTTAATAAAAAAAAAATGCTTGCGGGAGTGAAGAATAAAGATGGGCCAAGATTAAGTATCCAATAAGCTCAAAAGAAAAACCCACAGAGGCCTGATCAGAAGGCTGCTGATGAGCAGCCTCCTCTCGCTGTGTGAGACACACCTGCCTCTTTCCTGCTGCCCATCTGCCTACTCACTTTGTCTTCCTGACTCTGTGCATCTCTGTCCTGAATCCCTACTCCGTCTCCATGGTCCTGCACTTCCATTTCTTCCATGCTCTGTCTCTCGGCCTCCCTCTCTCTGACCTCCCTGCCTCCTCTGTTGCAGCCCAGCATCCCACTGTGACTCCTCACTCTTCTTTCTCCACACTCTCAAAACTCATGTCCCCATCCCTGCCTCATCCCTGCCTCATCCCTCCCCTCCTTCCACCTGCCACTACCCTATTTCCACAAAAATACCAGCTCTAGCCAGGATCTAACATATAAAAGATGACTTAAAAGTATCTGTTTTCAATGAACTTATACTAATCCACCCTGCAGGGCTCTTTCTCTTCTCCGCCTCATCTCCTCAGTCCCTTTTTCTCCCTTGAAAGTCCTTCCAACTTCTTAATTTCCATAGAAATGTGGGCTGAGACTCATCGACTTTAAGCCAAGTCATCCATCCCAGCTTGTCCACCTCTCCAAGCATGAAACAATATACCAGCTGGGTAAAGCAAGGGTGCCAAGGGCAATCTTTGCCACTTTTCAAGACAAAGTACCCAAATGCTTAGTGAAAGAAGCTGGAAGTACAAAAGTCTGGCCAGATTACATAAGAGAAATGCAAGTCACGAAGGGGCCACAAGCTCTACTCTGCCCTGAGTTATTCTGTGGTACCAACACCTAGCCCAGTGATGTACTTTCAGATCAGGTAAATTGATTAATTCAGTTAAGTAAAACATACTTACTCATGTGTGCCATAGACTGTCTATTTCAATAAGAACTTGGAACATCTTGATCTTAAACCCAGCATTTTCCTCTAAAGCTGTACATTCCCCTTCATACCAGTGCTATATACTGTATTTCATGGACCACAACATCAGGGCTAAGAGGTCCTATTACTTTGTACTCTATGTCCTGATTGACATCTGACCAAGAGCCAAGCAAGCCACCATTGATTGTAAGACAAACCCCAATACTGGACATGTTAAGTGTGGAAAAGAAAAGAATATACATCTTAAAACCAAGTTAACGTGCTTCCATCAGTCCAGAATTAAAATTATTCTCCAATTTGGTTGTCAAAAGTAATACCTCTGTGACTTACACACGAATTATCAAATTACTGTTAGCACCATGAGAGAGAAATATCGTAACAAATGTTACATTTACAGCAATAAGAAGGGAAGGGAAAGTAGCAGGAGCTTACAGGTGGCTTCCCGGGCGGTGACAGGCTCGCTGGTGAGGTCATGCAGGGCGGCTTGGACTGTGATGGCGTACTCGGTGTCGGGAGACAGGTCCGTCAGCGGCACATCGGTCACCGTGGGCCCCACACGCATCTGCACACGATGTGCCAAAGGGAAATAGGGCGTTCAAATCAATCGTTTCCACTGACTGGGGACAGCCGATTGAAGCCAATTTGTAACCACTGGATTAGAACACAACTTTTATTTTTCATTTATAAAAGTTGCATTTCCTTTTTGATGATATTGTTTTCTAAAATGTGTCACAGGCCACACGCCTACCTTTCCATTTTTCTGCTTTGTGTGTACAGTTATAAATTAGTTCATAGGTAATTGCCATGTCAAGGGGACCGGACAGCTATAGAGTGTCCACACAAGCTTTTAAGAAGTTCTTGGAGAAATCTTAAAAATGTACAGCAAAATAACTAGGGGAAAATGATGTCGATAAAATGATTCACATAAAGAAACAGACATCTCTCACCTCTTTGGGTTTTGTTGGTTCTGCAGCCTGAGTGGGTTGGTAGGACAAGAGGTAGCCGGTAGCTCCCCCGACGGGCTGCCACTGCACATGCATGGAAGTGGGGCCCACGTCATAAATGTTCAGGCTGACCACAGGGACTGGCACTATGGAAACGTAAGAGCTGACGTCAGACTTATTCCTCTCATCCCACTTAGTTTTTAAATCATCATCGTTTCCCACTTAATTGCTGATGTTTGCATATGTGAAATAGAGAATGGCTGCTGTGGGAAATCAATAAAAGTTAATATAATCCTTCCCACCCCCCCAACACCTGATCTCATTGTCCACTGCACGTCATAATTAAGGCTGCATGTGACAAAATCTGTGTCCTAGACAGAAAAACGTTGACATTCAGATGGCAAGTGGCATTCCAGTGAGCCAATATAGAAGCCAAAGTAGATGCCAACTCTCTGAGCCTTTAATCTCCTTTTCTGGGACATCACTAAGTTGGCTATTTTTATTCTCCAATGATAGAACTTCATATATAAGTAACCAACTGAGTGTTTTTTAAATCTTTCTTCCAAAAAATAAATTTTAAATGAGAAGGTCATACATTAGTAACTGGAACATAAGAGATATGTGGATTTTTGAAGGTAAATCCGTAAGGCAGTGTAAGGAGTTTGCAACCCTTGTTAACAACCATATTGCTTTCAATTATTTTTTGTTCAAAGGTTAAGTGTAAAGTTCTAAGGAATTCTCACATTAATCCTGCCAATTATGAAATACTTCATTTCCTGCCTCCTATGGTCTAGTACAATGGTTCTCAACCTTCGTAATGACACAACTCTTCAATACAGTTCCTCATGTGGTAGTGACCCCCAACCACAAAATTATTTTCATTGCTACTTCATAACTGTAATTTTGCTATTGTTATGAATCGTAATGTAAATATCTGATATGCGAGAGACCCCCAAAGGGGTCGCAACCCACAGGTCGAGAACCGCTGGTCTAGTATAAGGAGTAAAAGGGAGAGAGAAGGACTGGAGGAACCGGGCAGTGCATGGGCAGTTCCCGCCCTCTGGGGACGCACACTGCTTCCTCTCACACGGGGCTTCCTTCTTCCCCCTGGAGCCTGCCCAAGACGCAAGAAGGGAAGAGTATTCTCATATGGACTTGGAAACCCCACCAGGAATAAGAGCGAGGAACATCTCCCCCAAAAGCTCGGTCAAACTCAAAGCCTTTAAGAGCTTCTTTCCTAAAAGCTGGAGGCCAGAAAGAAAAAGATCTCATGTCCAGCTGGGAGGGCTGGCCCTGAGCAGAGGGAGATAGTTCATCTCCGCACGGCTCCTCTTCCTAATCTAGATCCACTGCTCACATGGTACCTTTCCTCATCCTATACCAGAAGAGCTTTGTTCTTTAATAAAATGCCACCATATAACAATCAAAGTCAGATTTAAAGTATTACCCCTGAAAGAGCTATTTCCACCTTAAGAAACTTTCTTGAGGCTCGGCGCCCATAGCACAGAGGTTATGGTGACATCCACACACATGGAAGGTGGCGGGTTGGAACCCAGCCCAGGCCAGCTAAACAACAGCTACACAACTGTAACAAAAAATAGCTGGGGGTTGTGGGAGGCACCAGTAGTCCCAGCTACTTGGGAGGCTGAGGCAAGAGAATCACTTAAGCCCAAGAGTTTGAGGTTGCTGTAAGCTGTGACACCATAGCACTCTATTGAGGGCAACATAGTAAGATTCTATCTCAAATAAAATAAAATAAAGCAAAAAAGAAACTTTTTTGAAAGTATAAAGTCTTATGACCCTAAGATGTGATTTACCCTATTAAAAATATTTTTCCCTCCAAATTATTATAGCCATGACCACATATTCCACCAGCAGCATCCCCTGATGTCAAGAGCAGCCAAGAAGAGCAGAAAAGCACTGAGCATTTGAGGAGCACCTGCATGGAGAAGGCACTTGGTAAATATGTGTGGAATGAGGCCGGGCATGGTGGCTCACACCTGTAATCCTCGCACTCTGGGAGGCCAAGACAGATAGATTGCCTGAGCTCAGAATCTCAAGGCCAGCCTAAGTAAGAGCAAGACCCATCTCTACTAAAAATAGAAAAACTAGCCAGATGTGACGGGCACCTATAGTCCTGGCTACTCTGGACGCTGAGGCAGGAGGATTGCTTAAGCCCAAGAGTTTGAGGTTCTGTAAGCTGTGGCGACATAGCATTCTACCCAGGGTGACAAAGTGAGACTCTGTCTCAAAAATAAAGAAAATGTATTGAATGGACAGTAAAGGAATGGTTTTGGAAGGGTGGCAAAAACCCTACAGGGGCGTTACCTCCTTATCTTAGGAAACAAAACGTGTTATTCTTTAGAAATCTGACTCACGGGTTTCCTCTGTGCCCTTCAGAGGCTCGCTGTACTCATCTTCCACCACGGAATACACATTGACAACATACTCAGTCTCGGGCTTCAGATCCTTCAGCACTGTGCTGGTGTCAAGTCGGCTGACATAAAACTAGGGAAAAGAATGATGACTATGTAAAATCAATTCCCTTTTTCCTACTATACTTAAGAGTTGAAAAACAAAGCAGTTAACTGCAATGAGGTTAGAAACCATATTTCAATGAGGCCATTATCTTGCTTTAGGAAACTACTCGATTTTGATAAGCTCTTAGACAATGCACGTAATTTATCCTCCCAGCTGTTGTTTCCTTGTTTGTAAAATGAGCAGGCAAATAATAGATCATCTTTAATGTTTCCCACCAACTATGATTCTACTATAAACCCATGTATAAATTAAGCATCTTCTAATAAAATTTCAATGAAAAGAAAATCATATTGATCTTCTGCAACTCTAAGAAATTGTAAGAATTTCAACCAAGCTCTTTCCCTTTCATGAAGTCCACACGGGCTGCCTTGCAAAGTCAGGAACAGAGAAGCCCCTTTCCTAGTTCTGGTCTGGCCGGCCTTCTTCCCTCTTGCCCCTCACCCCGCCTTATTCTCAGCACCCTCTTTGGAGGACCCACGACATCAGGAAGGACTGGGCTGCCTACTCACTTCTTGGCGTCTTCCTCCAGAAACCGGGTAGTATTCCACCTTGTATCGGTCCACACTGTCGGAAGGAGGCGTCCAGCTCACTCTAAAAGAACGATGGGTTCGCTCAGAAATAACTAAGTTAGAAGGTGCTTCCAAGTCACCTACACATGGAAATAAAGTGCAGACACTTTTTTCATTATTGCAGCAAGGTGGATTAAGTTTGAAATTAGATTGAAAGACTATTACTCTCTGTGTTTCAAGCTTGGACATGCTTGATTTCACATACTAAGTAGCTACAGTAAATCAGTATCAAGACTGAGTCATTGTCTGGATGGCTTCTCTGAATGGGTGGCCGGAGGGTTCTTTAGCCTCAGGAGAGTCACACCTGACTGTCTTTCCTTAAAACTTGATCTGCCTCGTCCTTAGGAAGTTTACCAGTTTGCCAGTCACCTGGACTCAAAACCTCTCCATATTCCCGGCATTCCTTCTCCTCTTTTTCACCTTTGTGTCTATAACCAACAAATAAGAATTCAGGTCCTGACAATTCAGCTCTGTCCTTTGTCCCTATCACTATTGACTCTACCCAACTTCGCTGCCCTTGCTATAATTTTGATTATATTTAATGTGCTATGTTAAATTACCCAGACTTTATGGCCACCCTTTATATAGTCACGTCTTATCTCCTTAACCAAAGGTTATGCTTTGTGAGGACAGAATCAGGTTTTATTTTATTGATTCTGTCCTTTGTGAGGACAGAATCAGGTTTTATTCCCTTGCTGTAAGGGAAATGAACACGAATAAGAGAAAACTAACAACTTTATCACTCACAAAAGAGTGAAAACAAATAAGCATTTTATAATTTGAGAGCTTCCTGCGGCCTATGATTGAGCTCCCTGGGTGGACACGGGATACATGATACATAACTGTATCTAAACAAATATTAATTAAAATAGAAATATTAAGCTCACCGTGGCCAACAGGAAGGCATCCCAAATAGTAATTTAAAGAGAAAGAAATGAATCCAATTGAGTTCCTGAGCATGATAAATCATTTTCATATAAACTCTTTCTACTTTTTTTTCGTGAGCCCAAACTGGAGAAAGCATTTCCTTTGTTACCATCCTAACCTTTATTGTATTTGGGTCATAGTCAAGCCTACAAAATTATCAGGCAATTTTACTGTCTGGGAAACCAGAATGAATGCAGCAGTTGATTAAAAAAAAAAAAAAAGGACAACAGATAAAAGATGTTTTCATCCCCCTCAAAGTTCTCTCCAGCTGAATAAAACTACAGCTCCTTCAGCTGATCCCGAGCCAGGAGCCTACAAATTCTAGCTGTCCAGCTGGACTATTTCTCCAGAGAAAAGGTCAATCGTTGTTCAAAATCTAAAAAAGAAAATCTGCAGAAGTACGGAGAGATAAACTAAAGAAGGAAGCTTCAAATAAAAGTATCCCCAGTAACCAAAGAATCCGAATCATTTCTGCCGCATCGTGTGCCAAACTCATTCCAGTGTCTCCAAAACCAGAATAAGTGAATGAAGGACAGTTTTTTACCATAATCTACTTGTACTTAAAAAGAACCTTTCTCATATAATAAAGACCATAATTTTTATCATTAACTTTCCAAAACTCTTCAAATTTGGTGTTTACCGTGGTCTATCCTACGGTTTACACAGATAGTACATTCTGTCTTTTGTCACTGCAAAACCCAGTTCTGTAATTTTATTTCTAAATCCTAATTCCTTATCCATAGCTACTTTTTTCAAAGACCCTTAAAAACATCCTTAACCATTTGACCCCAACTAAGCAATGTACTTCTCTAGATCTCAGTTTCTTCTCTGGTAACGAAATATTATGTAATTCCTCAAAGTCCCAACTCTAGCACTGTTACTTCACTGTGCATTTAGGAATCCCAACTGTCAGAGCTTATCCTCTGTAGCTGACGCAAAGCTAACTAGACAAAGACCCCTCTTCCCTTAGTACTCATATTAGGAAAGCAAAAAAAAAGTAGCAAACTAGAAAACAAAAGTCTGGGAACAACCATCTAATAGCAACCTCATAATTAAATAGAGTGAAGATGCTTTACCAAAGAATATTCACCAGAAAAGAAAGCACCTCTCTTTCTTTATACCCTCATTTACATAGGAGGAGGTGTGCGTGTGTGTGTGCGTGTGTGCGTGCATGTGTGTGTGTGTGGCGGGCAGGTACAGATAAACTAAATGTAACTTAAATAAGCTAGAAGTCACTTTCTAGTTTGGTGCCATCCCAAGAAACAAATAAAAACGATACACCAGGAACTAAAGGAGTGATCATCACCTGGGGACAGGATTCCCTCCCGAAGACCTTTGGCAACATCTAAAGGTGTTTTTACCTATCACAGCTCAGCAGATGCTGCAGCAGCTGGACGGGAGACTAAGACATCTTACAATGCACAAAAGAGGCCCTTCCACGCACCCCAAAAAAAGAAAGATCTGGCCCAAAATATCAACAGTGCTGAGGGTGAGAAACCCAGGGCTGGACTCACCTGGCCCTTTGACACTGTTGCACAAGTTAATGGTGAGGTTGTCCACAATCCTGGAGAGTGACTCAAAATCCGCCACGTTGTACGCATGGGTGTCGTCAGGGTCAGTGGCAATCATCTTCAACTCGACCTCATCGGCATTTTTAATACCTTGGAAAATGGATATGTCCAAATTTAAAGCACTCCTCAGGAAAAAAAAAATAATTAATAGAACAAAGTAAAAGTGTCAGGGCTTTCTTAATTGATGGCTGCTTCAAAACAACCATGAGTGTTTAATAATTTACTAACAAAACGATACATTGTTTTCCTCAATAATAAAATGATTGCTTATTTATAGTGATAAAATAGAAATAAAAACTAAACTATAAACTGAACATTCTTCTAAATTGCCATATTCTAAATGCTTCTAGAACCATTTTCCCACCAAAAAGTGTCTTTTCAGTGTTTTCTCTGACAAGAAATAATGGCTATCAAAAATAAACGTGATTCTGTGGAGAAACAAATGGGAATTTTTCCAAACCTTACTAATGGCATATTTTTATCTTGATCCATTAATTTTCTTCTAAGAAATGGTGTAGTCTTATCTCATTACAAGGAGAAAAGAAAAAAATGAATTAACTCCCTAGGCCATCATTTTGATAAATCGTGTGACGGGAAAATATATTTGTTTGTTTATCTCATGTTTTAGATAATATTTTTAACTGCAGAAACATTCCCAGCACATTTGTAACCTGAGGGCATCACTATCCTTTTCAGCACTTACCAATAGCAAAGAGCTCCACGCCTTCGTCCTTGAGTTTTTTTGAAGGTGCCTCCACGTCGTCTTGGGATTTTCCGTCAGTAATGAGAACCCCAATTTTGCGAGCACGAGGCCTCATGCCAGCTTGGGTCTTGAAGTTCTGCTGGCGAATGAAATTCAAAGCCATGCCTAGTGGGATTTCAAAAGGAGGACAAGTCACGTCACTACTTGGCCACATGCTTTGACCCAAAGCACCAGCTGGAAGAACGCCCACCGTGCCCTCACCTGTGAGAGTGTTGCCTCCTTTGTATGGTAAGTTGGCCACCGCTTGCAACAAGCTCTTCTTGTCTCTGTGGGCATTTAACTGCCACTCTGTTCTGGGATCCCCGCTGTACTGAGCAAGGGCTAAAATAACACCACCACCGAGATGAGCATTGGTAAAAAGCAAAATGGAAACATCTGAATGTCTTCAGGACTGACAGAACCTACCGATTTGGACTCTTTTGGGGCCAATCTCAAAGACTTCCACAATACGAGAAATGAAACTCCTCACGGTTCTAAAATTTGCCCGACCGATGCTCCAGGATCCGTCCACCAGCAACACAATGTCGGCCTCAGCTCTGGTGAGGCACTCCATCCCTGACACAGGAATCGGAAACAAGGTGGTAAGGAGCAGATTGTCCGCAGGGCTTCTTCCTAACCAGGCCTCTGCCGCTCCCTGCAGGCTCACTGACCCTAACCATCCAGGTCTCTGGTGTAACTTGGCTCGGTTACTTAGAGTCTGAGACTCTGACAGTATGATCATGGGATTTATAAACCTCGATTAACTGTCCTGAGAACCAATTCTCCCAAAGATCAGGTCAGTGGCCAATCTTTCCTTCATCTTTGACTACATTTTCTTCCACCTTCATAGAACCTGGAGACTTGGATTAAACATCATTGTAAATTTGATGGGCTCACAAACCCAAGAGCTGAAATAAATAGGGGAGGGTGTATTATACAACGAATAATTTTAAGAAAATTTTAATGTGGTCAAATGATTAGATGTTGCATCCTTCTGCAATATTTTATGGGCACTGGAAGACAAGAGTGATAAGATCTTTAAACTAGAAAAGGTTTTAGTGAGCCAAAAAATATCTTGAAGTAATTAAGCTCCCAGGTAATTACTACCACATATATTATAAAGTAATTAGATACACGACTCTTAAAATTAGACTTTCTTGAAGTAAAGACATGTATTTTGAAACCTGGTCCGCTATTATATTACTTAGTTATTAATTATTTAGTTAAATAATCAACATCATCTTCTATGTCTAAAAATCAGGTAGGTACAGGTGGTGAAGTTCGCACATTTAAAGACTCAGGAAAGATGGAAGGCAGTTCAGAAAAGTGTGCAAACAAATACACAAACTGAGACGTGTAGACACAAGCACAGACACTGATACACAGAAAGAGCTCTGGAAAGAGAAAATAATCCCAACATCCTCAGTGTACAAGCTACAAAATAAAAATATAAGTCGTTAATATCATCATCAGAGAAACAACAGAACATTAATGCAAAACAGCAAGATGCGACACTTTATTTTACCCACATCCATTGATTTAATGTTCTCTTTCCAATAACTTATTTTACAAGATATGAATTTTCTGATTTATTGCAATGTTAGCATTCAATCTCTACATTACAAAGAAAAAACACTGAAAAAATGAAGTTTATTCATCATCACCCTCCAGAGAACAAATGTGACTTTCACGTCTTAGATATCACATCAGGATCGAGGCTCCCCAAATGCTACCCCAGGCACCTAAGCCTCTGCGAGCTGCTCCTGTACCGCCCAGATCTACCTTGCCTTAGGAAATAATGAAAAATTTACAGGTAAACTCTGTCCACCACCTCCTCCCCTAATAATGTGAAAAAGTAGCTTCACATACATCGAGGCCGTAATCATGACAGTGGCAGAAACTGGAAAGGAATTATGTCCCCATTCCACATGCCAGGCTATGGTTGCCCACCTGTTTATACAACCTAACTCTGCTTGTCCACCCTGAATGAACTGTTTCTGCAATCACTTTAACAAAAGAAAACCACATCCTCGTCTCTAAAAAGTGAAAAAAGGTACAATATCTACACTTAGCCAAAACCCATCTTTAAATAATACAGTACTATGGAACTAATGCTGACAAAAGAAGCACAAAATTAATAATAATAATACTGCCCAAAGTATGTTTAACTGGATGTTTGAAAACGTTTCCTCGCTAAGTATATAAATTACTGAAATAAACTTTCATGCAAACATTTGATAGTCACTTTTCATTGTACGGTAACCTAAGAATTTATACTTGAGATAGCTTCATAATGTTAAGCAGGGGAACGTAACTCAATTTCTTACCAGAAGATAAAATTGGCATCACAGTTGTGTCAGAAAGGGTTGTCATTTCTTGTCCAACGAGTGGTAAACTTTCTCCCCCATCAAACATTCCAAAAACATTGACTTTATAGGTGGTGCCTGCCCTGAAATGTGAAAGTACATTGTCTGCATGGACCATTGGTTCAAGTGGTAACAGTTTGTGACTTTAGAAAGACATACTTCTTGACTTACAAACTTCACTCAGAAGAACTTATAATATTCAACATAAGAGACAAAAAATAATTTCCATCATGTTCTAGGCTACGCCCACCCCGAGAGGTATCAGGGACACCAGACAGCAAGCCTTCCAGAGAAACTAGAGCCACAGCTCCAGCGTTGGCCTCGCCTTCTCTCAGACACAGAGTCCCTCCCATCCCTCTCTGCAGGTCAGAGAAGCAGCAGGCTCTTTATTCCTACCACTTCTAGGGATGGCTTTTAAGAACATGATTGAAATGTTGAAACTTAGAGAGTAATGGGAGCCACCAAGCCCCTAACACAGAGCTCAATGCATTTCATTCTCCTTACTCTTCTAAAAGTAAATAACAAGCATTAATATAGATTTCAATACTGACGAATGAATGATGGAAAAAGCAAACTTTCCGATGCAACACACAGTTGTCCATTCTCTCCACCATAATGAATGTAGGGTGCTGTTCAAACTCAGACTTCCTTGTTCTCCACTACACAGCCCCAAGCTAGACCTTTAACTGGCGGGCCTTGCCCTCTCCTGCCAGCTGGCACCCAGCATAAAGTCCTGCCTTTTCTCTCTTCTGTATCCCATGGGAGGGGGATTCGCACTCAGCCTGAGTTTCCTGAGCACTTCCAAAAATCACAGGAACCTGCACATTTGCACATGGCTGGAATTTTGCTAACATTGTGTAATACAGATATCAATTTTTTTCAAAAGCAGGGTGTTACTCAAAAATGTTACCAGTCTCCTAATGATAAAACTCACTTAAACATGACAGAAAATCCTGCTCCCCAAAATTCTGTTGCAGGCCTTTGATTCCTAACCTTAACCCCAGCAGCACTGTGTAAGAAAGCAGCTTTGACTGATTTCAGACACTGAACTGTCAGACTAACAAGTTAATGATTATTTGTATGAGGTCCATTAATTTGTAGAAGTTTTTCAATCTTTTAACACAAATGTACTTCATTCCTACCTAAGTTCCTCCAAAACCACCGTATTGTCATAGGGTCCAACCACTAACTCCCCCAGTCTCTTGTCATCCCCCGTAGGGTGGAATGTGACTTTGTAACCCTTCACTTCACCAGGGGCAGGCTCCCAAGTCACTCGGAAGCTGGACATAGTCGGGTCAGATGTTTTGAGGTTTCTGGGAGACTTAAAACGAGACACTGTAAACACAGAAAGATTTTAAAGTATCAGTGAGACTAGGCTATCAAGGTTTAACATTAACCCCTACAAAATGTATATTTATAAAAAAGGTTAAGTCTGGCAACACAAGACATCGTGCCCAATGAAAGTCCTGACAACAGACTGCTACCCAAGGAGAAGCGTGAATAATTCTCACAACACAGAATCAATTCACCTGAAAATTTTACCAGAAACTAGAATGGTAAAAATGATGCGTTTGCTAGACATCATATTTAATAATTACAATTTAATTTCCTTAGAATCAGTCTTAAATATTTACTAATGAAGTAGATATATAGAAGTCATCTTTTGCATTATGCTTAGTGAAGCAAGCCAGACATAGACAAATGTCACATGATTTCACTTATATGTGGAATCTAAAAATGTCAAGTAGAGAGAATAGCAGAGAGGAGAAATATTGGTCACAGTTTCAGTGTGACAGGAGGACTCAGTTTTGGTGAGATTGCACAGCTAGGTGACAATAAGTAATAGTAAAGAATTGTATGTTTCCAAATTGCTAAAAGGGTGTGTTTTAAATGTTCTCATCACAAGAAGCGACAGGTGCGTGAGATGGTAAATATGGTAATTGGCCTGATTTGTTCATTCAGTGATATATTAACACATCACATTATACTCCATACATATATATAATTCCCACTTAAAAATAAAATTTGTTTTAAGAAAAGAAAGTCATCTTTTGAAACATTATACACTTTCCTCCAAAAATAATATTCTGTACCTGTTGTTCCTGAGCCTTGCCTAAGCTTTCCTTCCCCTGCCTTGTAGATTGGGAGCACTGTGATGTTATATGTGGTCTGGGGCTGCAGTCGCTTCAGCACTGTAGACGTGACTGTGGGAGGCACCTTCGCCACCGTTTGTCTTCCTCCCCCCCGGGGGCGATACACTACGCGGTAGTTGACAACTTTCCCTGGCGCCGCTTTCCACGTAACTCTCATCGTGCTTTCTGTTTCTTCATCCACTTTTAAGGTTTTGGAATCTTGAGATACTGGGAGATAAAAGGAAGATTAAAATGTAAACCGTGTTGAAAGAGACTAGATGCCCTTCTCTCCGTCTATGTGAAAAGAAGCTTAATCTGTGGTTTCTGAAATATGTGTGCTGTTCTCTTGCTCAATACTGTAATCACTCATAAACCCGTGATGGCGTGTGAGCCTGATCTCAGGGAGAGCGCCGTAAGATGTTTTCACTTTATCTCGCTAACACTACAAAATGGAAGTTCATATTGCAGGGATTTCCTATTTGCATCCTCATGACTTTAGCAAAGAAAACATCAATTTCCGGAGATGAGGTTTTAGAATTTTTATTGTATTTCCATCTGTAAAGAATGCTCCCAGGGACAATGCTGTTGGGTCTACTAAAAGGCATGAATGCAGGGGTAGAAATTTGATCTGGGTCTTTTCAGGAAAAGTCACCATCACACTACAGTTGACACTGTTCTTGCAATTGCCGTGTGCACATAAGACTGAGCATGAAAGAAGAGGAAGCTAACACGTTAAAACATCGCAAGGGCTTAAGGACAAATTGGTGTCAGCTGAGCATTTTAGAAAACACTGTATGTCAATATATTAATATGTCAATATTTAATAAATTAGACTGTGTCAATATTTAATAAATTAGACTGTGACACTGTATGTCAATATATTAATATGCCAATATTTAATAAACAGTATATTAATATGTCAATATTTAATAAATAATATCTTTTACTAATATTTCATAAGTATTCATAACTGTCAGAAACAGTTCACCAACATCCACAAACAGCCAAAAACTTTTTTTTTATACATCATTACAGTTTATAACCAGGATCGTTCCATTCAGTTCTATATCATGGTGTTCAAAAGGACCCATTTTCAATGGGAAAGATTAAAGGAAATATGAAATCAACAAAGGATCCTTCCTGATTTTAAAAGAAACTCTGATGTTCAAATGGGCAAGAGTCATTTGAAACAACTAAAAATACTGAAGAAAAAAATAAAAATAAAAAATCCTTTTCAGACACTGGACAGCAGCAGCATGGTCCAACGACCCCTGTGAGAGATGAGGGGCAAATGAGAATAGCCTCTGAGCTCACCCAGCTTGCTACTTGGAGTTTCCACACCCCAGTACAAAAAGGAAGACTCCAGATGAAACCTGGCACCCTCCCTTAATTGACGAGATAGTTCTGAGAGTCTGGAGAAGCCAAGGCACCTGGGCCCCTCAGAACAAAGAACTATAAAGGAGAGAACACCACAGAGAAAATTAATACTTGAGACTTTAATCCAGTATTAATCAGTTCTGGGGAACAACCACAGAAAAGGAGCAGAAGGAATAATTTCAGGAGCTCACACAGGGTTAAAAATACTCCCTCTAGCGAGAGAGAAAACCTCATAACTCAAGGGACATAGTGTTGGGTACTCAGGTGACTGCATCAACAATGGAGTAAAAATTAGCTCTAAACTAAAACAGTGTAAAAGTGAGCTTCAGAAAGATCGAACTATTTCCAAGTAACTCAACAGTATTTCAGAACAAAACTTAAGAATATTCATAAGAATATGAAAATACCCAGCACTCAACAGAGTAAAATTCACAATGTCTGGCATCCAAGAAGGAAAAAATTATCATCCATGTCATGAAATGAATGATTGTTTTCCCCCAAAATTCAAGTGGTGAAGCCTTAATCTTCCATGTAATGCTATTTGGAAATGGGGACTTCGGGGAAATCACTTGGGTTTAATGAGTTCATACGAGTCCCTAATCTGATAGATTAGTGTTTTTATAAGGGAAGGCACCTGAGAGCTCTCCTCCTCTCTCCACATGCACAGGCTGAGAAAAGGCCACATGAGGACGGAAGGAAGTGACTATCTACAGGCCAGGAAGGGCGCCCTCACCAGGAACCAAACCCTGCCAGAACTTAATCTTGGACTTGCCAGTCTCCAGAACTGTGAGGAAATAAACTTCTGCTGTTTAAGCCACTGAGTCAATGGTATTTTGTTATGGGAAGTCCAAGTTGACAAAGACAACAGAGTATAAGAGGGAAAAAAATCAATAGAGGCAGAACTAGACAGAATTAGATAAAAAGGGATATTAAAATAGTTATTATAACTACATCCCAAATGTGAATAATGGTAGAAAAAAGATTAAGCAGAAGTAGAGATATGGAATATATATATATATACATATATATATATATATTTGAGTCTCAGACTTCTAGAGATAAAAAATACAATGTCTAAGATGAAAAACACATAGGATGAAATTTATAGCAGATTAGATTGAAGGAAAAATGATGAGTAAACTTGATTATCTGATAATAGAAACTGTCAACATGAAACAAAAGGAGGGAAAATGATGAATAAAATGAGCACAGCCTCAGTGAGCTGTGTAATAGCTTCCAGCAGACTAACATGTTGGAGGACCTGAAGAGGGTAAGGGTGTAATAAATAACGTATTGGAAAAAATAATCTTTTGTTTCAATTTTTTGAAATTCTATAAATTTCAAATTTTTTCAAATTCTATAAAAACTATAAACTCACAGATCCGAGAAGTTTGACAAATTCCAAGCACAAGAAACATGAAGAAAACTAAACCAAGATACATCATAATCAAGTTGTTTGAAATCACTGATAAAAAGAAAATCATGAAAGCAGCCAGATTTTTTAAAGATATAATATGTACAGAGGACAAATATGAGAATGATAAAATAGGTAGATTCAATGTATGACTATGAATTATATTTCTGAGAGTTGCAAAAATATAATTTTAGCCACGAGTAAATTGGTTGCAATATATGTTATGGCTTAAGAGATATAACAACTCTCTGCTAAGTTTATTGCTTTCTAGAAATATTAAAATATATTCAAATTGATCTTTATTATTATTCTTCAAGTGAGTGAGCTATCAAAAGAAACCATATTTCCAATTTCTTCTGATATACTTACTTTTGGTTAAAACAAATCCTTGCAGACATTCTCAATCTCAAATAATCATCTAAAATCTCAGAATTTTTGGAAATAGACAAAACATAGGCAAATATTTTTTTAAAAATCCATCTAAATACACTACTTTTATAATTGAATGGTATCAAATAGTACCATTTGAATGGTATTCAAATGAATGATATCAAATAATTTAGTTATATAGGTCATACCAGGCCTAAGTTTACAATCTGGCTTCTTTTTCAACAAATGAATTTTGTAGGCAGCACCTGTGGCTCAGTGAGTAGGGCACTGGCCCCATATACCAAGGATAGTGGGTTTAAACCCAGCCCTGACCAAACTGCAACAACAACAAAAAATAGCCAGGCATGTGGCAGGTGCCTATAGTCCTAGCTACTCCGGAGGCTGAGGCAAGAGAATCGCCTAAGCCCAAGAGCTGAAGGTTGAAGTGAGCTGTGACATTAAGGCACTGTACCAAGTGTGACAAAGACTCTGTCTCTAAAAAAAAAAAATGTATTTTGCCAGAAATAGAGAATGATTTTCTAAGGGGTTTTCATAAATTACACCAGCCAATATATTTCAGACACAAGATTTCATTTACTAACATGGAAATCAATCATGTGAATATCAAAGAAATTTTTTTTTCATATATTTAAATTTCCTATAAGGAGCTTGATTTTTTTAATTTGGTTAATTTAGATACAAATTTAAACTTAGAGATCAACTTAGCTTATTTCATAAAAAATAATGAATTTCTCAGAAAAGTCAAGCCAAAAGTTTTTAGTTTAAAGACTTGAAATCAGGATATTGGACTTAGCTGAAATTGCTCATGGCACTTCCTCTAACTTCCTTTGCCAGAAAAATCACCAAATCCTTCTGCTTTTTTGCAAGAATGCCCCAATTCAGAATCTTCTTTTTCTAAAATCCTCTCAAAATGAATAAAATTTTCTGCTACAAATACTTAGAAACGCCCTTGCTTACCCAATGATTTTTATTTTAGTTTAGTTTAATTTCTTTAAATAAACTATTTTTTACAGTAGTTTTATGTTCCTAGCAAAAAGATACAGAAATTTCCCACATTTTCTTTTCTGCCCCCCCAAGATGCACACCCTCCCCCATTGTCAACATCCCCCACCAAAGTGGACATATGTTACAATTGCTGAGCCTACATTGAAACATCATAATCACTCAAAAAAATGACTTTCTAGGAAAATGAATTAAGAAATCCCAAATAATGCAAATGCCAAGCTTTAGCCAATCAAGAAATATCTCTACTTTGTTCCCATGTTCAGCCTATAAAATCTACTGCCCATGCTCTGGGAGTGGAACTCTCTGAACCTCATCCAGTTGTTAATGCTGCCTGATTCATGAGTGCTTTAATGATCAAATAAACTCTATTAAACTTAAAAAAAAAAAAAAGAAATTTTGCCACATCCTTCACTGGCCAGATGATAATGGTAGGTCATTCATAATTGTGCATAAGAAAGAATATCGAAATTGAGTTAAATCTGAGCACCAGAAAATTGGGCTTTTTATTTAACCTTATCAAATACAATAAGAATAAAGTAAAAAAAAAATCTACAACAGTTTCAGCAACCACTCATCATTCGTCAAACAGCTCTAAGTGGCTAAGCACTGCATTGGTGCTTTGTACATTGTTACTACACTTAATCTTCACAACAACTCTAAACAAGATTTTTTATATGCTCTCAACAGATTAGGCAACTGAGGCTCAAAGAAAGTTATGTAACTGGACCAAGATTGAACAGCTATACATGTGCCTGAATTCTCTTTGTCTCCATGGCTCTTGATCTTTCCACTGATTAAGTCTGCTATCGAATTGATCATTCGACTAGAAACAATAAATAAATAAATTTGAATATGTGTATATATGTGGACAGTTGAAAGGGATAAGGAAATTCACTATTTCAAAATTTGATATACTTTTAAGAAACTAACATAATGTTAATTTAAACCAAATTCTTTAAAGATCCTAATTCTTCAGTCCTCATTTACCATATAAAGAAAAAGTGCAAGTGGTTAATCTGTATGTCACTTGAGCCAATTAGGTGGCATCAATACACATCCCTACACACCTGTGATGTTACCTACATTCAGTTGTGGCGTCTCCTGTCAAAGGTTCTCCTTCTCCACTGCTGTAAGTTGCAAATACTGAAATTTTGTATTTCGTCTCTGGCTGCAGATTTTCTATCATAGTATGAATTGCATCTCCAGGAAGACTTTTTTCTCCAGCCTCAATATCATCATAAAGAGATTTCCACGAGACCCTGTAACCGCGAACCATTCCAGGAGCAGACGTCCAATAAGCCCCAATTGATGTGTCCGTGATGTCTTTGGTAACTAAATCTCGAGGTGAACCACGTTCTGCAATAGAAATTTAAAAGTGAACTACTTTTTTAGATGTCTAGTAGATATTTAAATATTCATTCTTCCTGGTAGACATCCTGACTTCCTGGACTCAGACTCAATTTCTCTAAAACTGCCTTTCTCTTCAGCTGAGCATGGTGGCACATGCCTGAAATCCTAGCACTTTGGGAGGTCAAAGGAGAAGGATCACTTGAGGCCAGGAGTTCAAGACTACCCTGGGAAAAATAATGAAACTTCATCTCTACAGGAAATGTTTAAAATGGCCATATATGATGATGTGTGCCCATAGAGCCAACCTCAGGAGGCTGAGGCAGGAGGATCCTTTGAGCCCAGAAGTTTGAAGCTTCAGTGAGCTATGACGACACCACTACACTTCAGTCCAAGAGACAGAGTGAGACTCTGTCTCAAAAAATATTAATGATAATAAATTTCTTCTTTTTGAGCTATCTGCTCTGTCAGCAGAACAGATTGATGGAACAAAACCTCAGAATTATAGTTGAGTCCTACTTATCAACCTTGCCCCCATATGCCCAGAAAGGTTGGTTGCAAGGCCCTTCAGGAGAAGCCTGACATATACACTTGAAGGCACGTGAATGACATATACACTTAAATTTTTTCTAAAGGAAAAAAATAGGTGCAAATCCCAAAATTTTGTCACACATTTCAGTCTACCTATGACACAGTCCATTATTCACAAATATTTTTATTACCTTAACATGATCTTTTCCTCTCTGATTTAATTTAAATAAGCTCAGTTTCAAAGTATGACTTACAATAACTGCAACAGTTGAATATCACTGGCAAACCTTCATTCCGATCATTGTTTTCTGGTGAAACTTTTACTTGTTTATGCAGTTAAAAAGGTAGAAGTACAAACCTTCAATATAGCTTAACCCTAGTGAAACTAAAAACCACCAATTCTTCTGGAAAACTTAAAAGCAATTAGTCATCAAAATAAAACACACCACTTGTTCTAGCTGATCGAAAACGTCTGCTACTAAGTTTTGGCTCTTTCATTCAAAAAAATACAACCCAAATGGAAAAATATGGAAACCTCAACTTAATGGGAGGCACAGATGTCTTCCAATAAAACCCTCATTTTCCATATTTTAAATGTAAGATAAATATACAGGTCACTTTAGATTGGCTACTTTTACCAGGGTTTATGCCACGGTATGACATAAATATGAAACTATCTGCTTCCCCAGCATACACTGGACCAGTAATTGTATATTCATGCAAATGATATATAACCCTCTTACAAGAGAATTTTAAAGGCTGTTATATTACTTGGCTCAAAGAGTAAATATTAATAACCTAAAACTACTTTTTAATTAAACAATTATATTCCAGCATGAAAAACAAAGATAACAATGCATGAAAAAGAAAAATCTAAACGACAAAAACCTATCATATGTGGTTGGATTTTCAGGGCAAAAAATAAATAAAACCAGAGCTGGGCAGCCTACCAGACCTCGAGCCCAAATGGAAAATTCTAACTCCATTATAAATAACTTTAACTGCTGAAAACACATCTCATCTCTGGAAGGAAATTAGTTACATATTTCACTGCAACAAAGAATACTTATTTTCAGGAACACATTGACTTTTTCCCTCAGTACTTGAGGCTAATTCCCGTCTCAAAGTCGTCTTTCGCTGTCCTTGCTACTTAAACGGGCCTCACCCTCACGTTTCTCTACCTGCAGGAAGAGGCAAGTACAGCTTCAAGCTGTTTGTTGTTTTTTGTTTTGTTTTATTCAGTTTGATTGTGAGGTTTTCTTGGTTTTTATCTGTTTCGATATTCTCTAAGTTTTAAATGCATAGCGTCATTTTCCCTTTGCTTGAGATACGCTGTTTTTCCACATGTGCCTTTTCTCCTAAGTTTCCTAAATTTCAGTCGGGAAGAGCTGCTATGACCTCACTTGAAAGTGACTGAAGGTAAATCAGCTGAATGCTGCGTTAATGACATTTTTAAAAATACATAAGACAAAGAAAGTTAGCAAGCCTGGGGGAAGCATGTTCCAAATTAACAGTCGGGTCATTTAAAAGCGATCATTTCAGCTCCTACTTTTCCTCAGCCTATTTTTCATTCCACTTTCTACAGCGTTCGATTTGTGACATTGTTTATTTCCATGACAACAGACATCAATTTCACAAACACAGGCGAATGAGTTCACTGTGAGAAAAATAATAGGAAGAGAATTGGGGTTGAAGCAAAAATACATTCACAAAGACGTTACTGGCCTTAAAACAAAAGGCTGCTGGGTCCTGAGACACGTCACCCCACGGATTTTAATCAACTGTGTTAACGCTCAAGGTCTGGAAAGTTAGAACAAAATGGAGGAAGGACCTTTGCCAGGTTTATCGATGTCCTGAAAATAATCTGCAAAAGCACGTTTTAAGATGCAAATGAAAAAGTCAACTAAAAACTATTCCTGAGTTCTTATTCATGCATGACAACACTAATCTAGTAAACACAGAAAAAAAAATCCCTTAAAAATTGAAGTTTCTGCCTCTGGTATGCAAAGACACTATTGGCAGGCACTGGCAACACAGCATTCTGTACTGGTGACAAAAAATATAGACTCAAAGAAAGAAGAAAGATACTTTGATCCGGAAGCCAAGATTGGAAAAGATAAACTCCTCCATATGAGCTTTCCATATGTCAGTCAGTTTAATAAGAATATTCCTAACTATTAAGCCTATACTGTTCTCAAACATATGGATAACTTTTTCTCAAAAAAAAGGTAGGAGGGAAGGCTGGGTATTCTCCTGCCATTATGCCCAAGAATTTTGAGCATTGATATACCCATGACAAATAAATTTTATCAGAATTCTTTTAAACCCTTGAATTTTTAAAAAATGAGATCTTGGTTTGGCTAAACATTATATCATAAAAAATGAAGCAAGTGGATTGCATGTACCCTGGGGTACAGTTTACAGAAGGCAGGCTGACAAGTGGCCGAGCTGGTCTTGGGGCCAGGTGGGCCAGCAGCTGAGCAGGCCACCAGTGGGCTGTGTCACCTCCTCAGGTTCTGGAGTTCTCAGCATCAAAGTGATGAGACAGGACCTGAACAGATGCACAGAACTGCCAAAGGCTCGTCGCTTCCCAGATCAATTAAATTGGAACATTTATGGATGTGCCTAAGTTTTGGTGCTTTCTAAAAATCTTTTAACTCTACCTCGTGGTTCAAATTCCTCTATGATTCTTTAGTCTTTTCCCCCATGTCTTTCTTTTGTCTTCTTTCCACTTCTCCTCTGTGAGGCCTGGAGCAGCATCTATTTGGAAGTTCTGCTTGGTTAGCGTGGAAGGGACCCTAATCCTCATGCTCGCTTTCCCTTAGGAATAAGCCTTCTTCAAAATAAAGACAGGTGCCGTGAAAGGAAACTGGTCACAAGCACAGGACGCATGGCGCTACAGAGGACTGCCTGTCGGGTTATGTACTGCATAGTTATACTTTCACCAGAACAAGTCACCCCTTTAGGGAGCTGATCTCAAGGCTGGTTCTGAAGGAACTGAGAAGCTGACTTAAGCTTCTCATCACATCTTCCCGTCCTGCAGCACATGTCGGGCGTTTTCTGCTCCCTGCTCCCCTCCTTCCTGTCTGGACAGGAAATGGCTCTCCATACATACTTGTCATTGAAGCATGGACCATGTTTTCATGTGGATGAGGTTCAAAGTGTTACCTGGCCAGGCATGGGCTCGGTTTATAATATACTGTACCTATCGTCTTCAATCAAAGGAACTCCAGACATCAGCGACTGCAGGGAAGGCTTAATTGGCTCATCTTGGTTTAGTCAGTCAGGTTTGTTCAAGATTCCCTTTTAAGAGCATATAAGAGGGAACAGGAAACAGTGAAGAGGAAGACCCTTCTCCAGGGAAGGTTACTGTTCCTCAAAAGGTGAAGGCACAGAAACCATGGGCAGTGAACAGAAATCAGCTCTGGGAGAATTGTTGTCACTTTGTCACTACCTGGCCCTGAACCCAGATCCACTGCTGTTCTAACAGTGACTCCCTCCCTGAGTTCCTCCTCATCCGCTGTCCCAGGACTTACAAATGCATGAGTGGTACTAAGGTGTGCTAAGGTTTTTTTACCTGTGTCATTGTTTTCAATAACATTTAATCTCATAGCACTTTCTCCTGCTCTAGACAACTTGCCTGTGCACTCTGTGTCACTTTCATCCCAGGTAGTTGAAATCCTGGCAATGTTCTCAACGTCATCTGGAATGCTGATGGGCCTTTATTTTTGTTGCTTTGATCCCATCACAATAGTCTTTCCATATATCCTATTCTTACCAGTATAGTAATAGTCTAGTTATAGGGAATGACGATGCATTTCTGTCATAAATTTAAAGGTAGAAAATTCTAGAACTTTGATGCTCAGCATTTCTGTGGTCATTATCAAACGTAGTCATGTAAAACATATTCATAAATATTCAAAAGCCGCTTCTCTAGTGCCCACTCACACGTGTCTCTGTGCAGCTGTGGGAAGTGATTTAGACAGGTGCATTTTTCATGATCCGAACATCCACAGGGGTCGATTTCTACACTGCTTTTTTCCACATACCAGGCCAAAGAACTAATACCTCATTTAAGTAACTTTCCTATGTTTCCTTAGACCTTTTCCATTTGCTTTCTGAAAAGCAAATTATCATCCAATTCAAATATAATTATAACACGAATTAGCCAATGATGATAACTGAAAAATTAATCATCGTGAAATGAAACTATATTTCATCTTATAGATTATTCCAGCCAGCTTTCATTGAGTTTCACATACCACTTTCAGAAATAGAAATTAAATTGAAAATGTAATGTAAACTCTCTTCTAAATCAATTTGTCTTTTCCGTTGGAGCTCAGCTCAAAAGTCATCCAACTTTCCACAGCAATACAGAAGACCTGCTTCTGGATGACGTTCATGTGGAAATACTCTTGATTTATAACCGATGAATTAGAGCTCTGCTTCCAAAGGACAAAGTTCGCTATTGATAAGTTGTCTCAGTTACTTTAAGCCCTACACAGTTCTTAAAAAATCTCTTAACAATTAAATTACCATTCAACTTCAAAGCCTGCTTCAGCAAAAAAAAAAAAAAAAGAAAAGAAAATCACTTCCATAATTATTATCTCTCTGATTTGGTTTATATTTTTCTCTGATAAACAATCAATTCACAGAAAAGGAAATGGGACTGGCTGAAGTTGCCTGGCAACATCAATGTTGTTACACCCAGAATGGGTGATTTTTCAAATTATGAGATAGAACTCTAGGAAAACACAGAGGCTCTGTTGAGTCCATCTCAGGGAGGCCCATGTTACTCAACGTCATGCAGGATTTCCTGTGATATGCTAAAAACCTCATTGTAAGAAAATGTCAACGGAGTTAGCTTGGTTTGAGCTGCAGGAAGCCATGCACATCTGGGACCCTGGCAGGTTGCTACAGCAACTGAAACAAAGGCAATTCTGAGAAGTCATGTTTTCCTTAAACAAAAAACAACACTCAAAAATTTTAAAGAGAGCCATATTATTCCCAAACTGAAATTTTCATTCATTTGCAGTGAATCTCTGAATTGAAGTGGGCATTATTTATTTCAAGGTTCATAAAAAATGGCTTTTCCTGTCTCTAATCACTTCTGGTGGCAGCTAAAGGTTCCCTGAAGACTTGGAAGGCAGTGACACAGATAGCAGTGTTTAGAAGTCACGTTCAGTCTGCCTACTTTAACAACAACGGGCATGTGGGTTGAGGGGGGACAACGTAAATCAAACCTAATGGTTGGTGCTCAGATGCCTCTGAAGTTTGGGTCTGAAATAGTAATAAACTCTGCCTTTGCGATTCTGTTGCGCCTGGTACCACAGCCAACCGCGAACCTCCCCAATGCCAATGCTAATAAATCTCTCTTGCAGAGACAAGGGAATTTGCTGATAATTGGCTGCATTTCAAAAACTGTACCAGAAAACAGATTCAAGTCAGGGATGGTTGTAGACCATACTACATATTTAAAAAAAAAATGACTTTCTTTTTGTATCAAAAGCCATAATGTGTTGAGGTAATCTGTGAACTGAGCGCCCTGCAGAACGCCCCTGCCTCGGCCTCCACGCCTCTGGAAGGAAGATACATTCCTTCGAGTTCTGCGCTTACCACCTCCTTTCCCAAGAGAAAAACAGATTAGAAAAACAGCAGCCCTCAGAAGCAGCCTCCTGGCTCCGTTTTTGGGATTTCCACCCCTGCGTTTACCATCATATCCTATTCCTGTATATGGTATGTGGATTTGGCCGAGTTAATATAATAAAATGAAATGGAATAACCAGGGGCAAAAATCTTCTATTATTTTAATTTAGTCACAACTATGCTTTCACATATTTGTCAAGTTTACCACACATAATGCAATGGGATAAATATGTTAATAAAATCAGGCTGGCAGCATTTTCTGTAATCCTTCACGGTAGCAAAGAGCTTTAGTGTAAGTGGGAAAAATATTTTTGATGATTATACTTTAGCTACAAATTAACTATATTTTTAAAACACACCTAAAATATATCTAGCTTCCGTCTGTTTGCTACCTGTATATCTTCTTTAGAGATAACTTCTGGTCAACTGTGTGCAAGTGTGTACACTCAGATGTGGGTACAAGTCAATAGCTTTTCTATACCACTGTGCCAAGCTACAGAATTATAATTAGTTTAACTATGCATCTAATAGTGTGTTTGCTATAAAGTTAAAAAGTACATTTTGTTTATAAGATTTTTAATACATTATTCCTGGAAAAAAAAGTCTTAATTTTTAGAATCAAGATTTTTGACAAAACATGAATAGATCAGTTTTTAAGAGCAAAAAAAATGCAAGCCAATTTCAGAAAATTAAAAGATACAGTTGGAAGTAAAACTATTAAATTATTTCCAAGATACGCCTTATAAAGAAGAAATATTCACAAATATAATCTATACTTGTTGTGTAAAAAGTATGATAGAAAGTTTATCCTTTTTATTTATTTTTTTTATTTTTTTTGAGGCAGAGTCTCACTCTGCCACCCTGGGTTGAATGTCATGGTATCATAGCTCACAGCAACCTCAGTCCCTAGGGCTCAAGTGATCCTCTTGCCTCAGCCTCCCGAGTAGCTGGGACTATAGGCACCCGCCATAACACCTGGCTATTTTTGTAGAGTTGGGATCTCACTCTTGCTCAGGCTGGCCTTGAACTCATGAGTTCAGGGAATCCACCTGCCTTGGCCTCCCAGAGTGCTGAGATTACAGGAGTGAGCCACTGCACCCAGCCAGTTTATCCTTTTTGAACAACCCTATGATCCTAGGAACAATCTAGGCTGAAAGCCTGTGGAAAGCGTATCAGAAAGAGAACTTCAAAAGGTCAAAAGAAAAGGAGAAACTTCTCCAAACATCTGGAGGTTGTTCCAGATATAAAGATCTCCTGTTTTTATGGCTTGGATTATGTCTCTGTAATTAAGGCAATTTCTATTTCTACTTATTTTCAAAACTTCCATGTAACCAATCCATTACCTCTAAAATACTAAAGCTAAACAGTTGACCCTAGAACAACATGGCTTGGAACTGCATATGTGTCCACTCACACGAGGATCTTTTGCATCAAATGCAGAAGAGAAAGCCGCTTAGATGGGGCCAACTTTCCCCACGCAGGGGTTCCTCCAGACGACCGACCTCAGGACACTGTGTGTGTGGCTTATTCTATTTTTCAATAGCAGTTCCAAAGTTAAGAAGTTATTTCTTCTTGATGAATTTTATATATTTTTCATAGTATATCATATATATGATATTTTATATCATGGTCATGATATATATATGACTTTACAGTCTCCAGAGAATTTCACTTACATTCTCCCATTTGATCTCCACAATAACCCTGGGCGAGCAGAGGAAAGAGGATAGTCATCCCCTCTTAATAGACAGCTAAACTGAGGTTTAAAGGGGTAAAAAAATTATTCCAAGGTCGCAGAGTGAGGTAGTACAACTAGGATTCTCAGTGCTTTATATATTTAATCTCTCATTTACATCCTTATGGGGATTCAACTCTTTATTGTTATTATTTTGATTAGAATATGTATTTTTACTTGTTTTTAATTCTTAACTAAGTCTTGAAGTTTCCAGTCTATAGGCCTTGTCCCTGCCACCTACAATGTGCATAAAACTCCCAGTTCCTGGAGCCATTACATTTGATGGGTCTTTTGCCTAATTACATCATGATTTCACATCACAAAAGACACTTCAGCTCCATTTTCTTCCTATAATATTTTAAGACAAATCACATAAAATATGGTGATAAAGAGAAGGAAAACTAGTGCCCCGTAGTCCATTTAGGCCCCCAACTATAGAACCAAGTCAACATCATCATAATCATACACTGATGTTGTACCTATGCTCACTGTGGTTAAATCAAATTTGTGCTTCTCTCTCTTACACTACTTAGTAGTTGTGATGAGTCATCCCTAAGCTGCAATTACATCACAGAAGATCCGGAGAAACATGAGCCCTCTGACAATTAACTCGAGAGACCCAGGGAAACAGCTCCAGTCTTGATGCTTCTTGCTAAATCCTATACTGCCTTAGCTTTGAACGTCTAACACAGAACTAAACTTTAGTGGTCACTTAGAAAATCAACCAGCGAAGGCGCCAGCCACATACACCTGAGCTGGCAGGTTCAAATCCAGCCCAGGCCTGCCAAACAACAATGACAACTGCAACCAAAAAATAGCTAGGCATTGTGCCAGGTGACTGTAGTCCTAGCTACTTGGGAGGCTAAGGCAGGAGAATCGCTTAAGCCCAGGAGTTGGAGGTTGCTATGAGCTGTGATGCCACAGCACTCTACCCAGAGTGACAAGGTGAGACACTGTCTCAAAAAAAAAAAAAAGAAAGAAAGAAAGAAAGGAAATAAACAGAAACCTAGATTATCACATTTCTCAAGCTATTATGAATGCTTTCATGAATGGTGAATGAAAGTCAGGAAATGGGTCCAATCTGGACCTGGATGACAGTGCCAACTGAGTCAACTTGGACAGTCCCAAACCATGGTGCTATAAACACACTTCTATTACCTTATGCACTCAGCTCCCTAGGCTACTTCTTCCTAATCAAGTTTAATTACTTCAGTTACTTACATTCTGCACCTCTGAATAACAGTGTTATCATTATTTTTCAATATAAATTCCTCTGAAGAGAAAGAATTATAGGCCAGGTGCAGTGGCTCACACCTGTAATCCCACCATTTGAGGAGGCCAAGGCAGGAGGATCACTTGAGCCCAGGAGTCCAAGACCAGCCTGAGCAACATAGTGAGACTCCATCTTCACCAAAAATAACAAATAAGTAAATGAAATAAGAGCCATTCTTAAACAGAGAGGGAGAAAAAAATATACATTTCCAGGTTTCATTCTCTAAAAGCATCTCAAGTTTCCTAAAGGAAGAATCACAAGTAAGCTCAGAGATTTTCATCAAAAGAGCAATTACCTTCCAGTGTGGTTCCTTCTCCAGAAAGAGCATCTCCAGCACCCGAGGAATATAAGGCCGTGACAGACAGGGCGTACTGCGTCCCTTCCTCCAAGCCCCTCAGCACGGTGCTGGTGGTGCCTCCCTCCACAGTGACCTCCTGAGTTTCACCTCCTGCCACGGGGGTGTATGTGACCAGATACTGTTTCACTTTTCCTGGCGCTTCACTCCAAGATAACTTCATAGTTGATGTCGTAGGATCAGAAACTCTTAAGTTCCTTGGATTCCCTCTAACTTCATTAAAAACACAACAACAAGAACATCAAAACCCATTATTGAATAAACTGACTTGCAAAACCCTTTGTTACCATCCACATGCATGACAGTGAATTTCTATCCCATGCGAGACTATGGCCATTTGACTCTCCACAGGCCAACAACATTTAAGCGTTTCTAAATTGGACTCTACACACTAGTCAAAACAAAGCAAAAAGACAACTGGTTCCTCTTCCATGAAAATCTTACATGTAAAATCTTTCATGTTAGAATCTTTCCTGTAGAACAGTTTCCCTAAACTTTCCCTTAAAGTAAAACAAAGCACTTATAAAACGTGTATACAAGTTGATGAGTGTTACAGGGTAGATTTTAACTCCTCTAGGAACTCTTCAGTAAACAGTTAATCAATGTAGTTCGGTGAACACCTATAGGTTAACAGCCAAGAAATAATGCTGATATGATAAAAATAATAAATGATAAAAAATGATGCTGTCTCTATGAAAGAACAATAAAAAAGCAAGAGAAGAAATAGCCTGAGGCCCACCCTGGAACAACTCCCAGGGGCTACCTATCACTTTGAAGTTATGCTGCCTGGTATGTCATGACTGTATTTGCAGATTGCCTGAGTGATCTCTGCAGAGTCTCAGGCACCAAACCCTATGACACTCTCTACTGAGCACACAGCAGCCAGCCAGGTTTACTCCAGGAAACAGGAAGATAAAGATTTTTCTGAGTCATTTTACAGTGTCTAGCACAAAGATCTCTAGCAAGAGAGAGACTGAAATAATGAATTCCTAAATGAAGAGAGGAGGAAGAAAGCAAGTGGAAAGAGAGAGGGTCTCCAACAGGAAAAGCCAATGGCTGAGATGCAGAGAGAGAGAGAGTGAAGCAGAGGGAGGAGGCAGAGGAAGGAGGGAGAGTAAAACAGAGGGAAGAGGGGGAGTAAAGCAGAAGGAGTGAGAGTGAGGTAGAGGGAGGAGGGGGAGGAGGCAGAGGGAGGAGGAGGGTGAGGCAGAGGGAGGAGGGGGAGTGAAGCAGAAGGAGGAGGGGAGTGAGGCAGAGGGAGGAGGGGAGTGAGGCAGAGAGAGGAGGGAGAGTGAAGCAGAGGGAGGAGGAGGAGTGAGGCAGAGGGAGGAGG
>NW_003852502.1:6069744-6082253 GCF_000181295.1 Otolemur garnettii | reverse complement strand
GGGTGAGGCAGAGGGAGGAGGGGGAGTGAGGCAGAGGGAGGAGGGGAGTGAGGCAGAGGGAGGAGGGGGAGTGAGGCAGCAGGAGGAGGGGAGTGAGGCAGAGGGAGGAGGGAGAGTAAAACAGAGGGAGGAGGGGAGTGAGGCAGAGGAAGGAAGGGGAGTGAGGCAGAGAGAGGAGGAGTGAGGCAGAGGGAGGAGGGGGATTGAGGCAGAGGGAGGAGGGGAGTGAAGCAGAGGGAGGAGGGAGATTGAGGCAGAGGGAGGAGGGGAGTGAAGCAGAGGGAGGAGGGGAGTGAGGCAGAGGGAGGAGGGGAGTGAGGCAGAGGGAGGAGGGAGAGTGAAGCAGCCTAAGTCTTAATGGATATTCCCGGTAAGTATCTGCAAATGATCTTTTCTAGAACTCGAATGTAAATGTTTTGACACAATGACTATGCAAATGACATGAAATTTATGTGAACCAGCTTGATGAAAGTATTTCAAAATGTATATGAAAACACTACACTATACCCCATGTTTGCATTAATGTAATAATAAAAAAAAAAGAAAAAAAAAAGTATCTGCAGAAGGTCAGTAAAATCCACAAACTCAGATTCACCACTTATCAGCTATATGACTCTAAGTTAGTATCTAATTTCCTTAGCCTCAGTTCTCTTAAGAAGCTGATAATGATTTTGTACAGTTTATCCAGGGACTAAATGAGATTAATATATGTCAAGTTCTCTATACAGAACTTCACAGAAATGAGTATTCAATAACCATCCACTATCGCTAATACAATATGTCCTTAGCATTATTGTTGTTACTAAAATTTTTTAACAATAGCAACTATAATGAAAAGTATGAATGCCTTACTTTTTCTCAATGAAATAACATCTTAAATATCAATAATTTATAGTAAGTATTATAATGTATCCTGGGATCTTAACCATCTCATTTAACTGGAAACAGGTTACTATTTAAAACTCCTCCCCAAAAAGTAAAATGTAATCTATTTCAATGGTGAAAAGCAGTTCGATTTTTATTCAGTCATCCCTTGATTTATACTAGAATATTTAATGATATTATTTTAAAAGAATATTATAACCACATGATAGCACTTAAGTGCTACTACCACAGGTAAATGATGTCATGAATACGTTAAAAATTCACGTAAATATAAACAGACTATGGGCTGAGATACTCAGGTAACTGAGAAGGGTCTGGTGACTTCTGTCATCGGGACAGGTGTCGAAGGTCTTGGCTGCTGCCATGTGGGCAGTGTGTCCGTTACCTTCCTCGGTGGCTGCGTGCCCAGTCAGTGCAGACCCAGGGCCTGAGAAGTACTCGGGAGTCACGGAGACTTCATATTTTGTGTCTGGGGTCAGGCTCTCCAGAGTCCTCCTCCGCTGGTTGGGTGGATTGATAACTTCTTTGCTTTCTCCCCCAGCAACTGGTCTGTATATAATTCGATACCTTAAAACTCTCCCTGGAGCTTGAGTCCAGGTAATTTTAAAGCTATCTGTTGTTTCATCTGTCACCTTTAGGTTTCGAGGTGCTCCTTTTACTGAAATAAAATACATGCATTTATGTTCAAATATAAGATGACTGATTTTTTTATGAGAAATACAAATACTAGCTTTTGATGATGCATTTCTCGAAACAAATTCACTGGCAGAGTTTTGACAAAGATCTGGGTCATTACGTTCACTTAGCTGGAGATTAACTAGACCTGAGAACAGCAAATAAATACTCTGCAATAACCAGAAAGAAACTAAGTACTGTTAATTTCTTAATTAAAGATGCGTGTTATAGCAAACTTTTGAAATCATAAATATTCTGTTAAGTGCTACATTTTTAATTGTATAAGATTAGAGAATAAAAACAAGTCATTTATTTGACTATGAGTAGCCAAGACTTTCTCTCTCACTATAATTTCTCAGGAAAGTAGGAAAATAAGGTCTAACACAGGTCTCCCCTGTGTAGCCACCCGAGCAAGCTGCCTTACTCATCCATCTCGCACTGTTCTGTCTTTGTACAATCACTTGACTTGGAGAATAACTGGACCCTACATAGGATGGATGGAGACAGCATGTGACAGTCCTCAGTGAAGCTAGTTAGATCCAGTTCGTGAGGCTGAACTGCGGCACAAGTAACACCCAGAGGCTCATAGTTTAAAATAAAATGTTCATGAAGCCCAAATGAGAACATTACTTGGCTTTGTGTTTAGTAAACATGTTTTAATGACCTATTTGCTCAAAGGGGCAAACTGTCCAGATGGAGAACACATTCAGGAAAGGGGAAGGCAAGGTCATTCTCTTCTCAGTCCACTGGGGTAAAACTCCAGAGCACCAGGCTGCAGGTACCCCACAAACAGTGAGAAGTTCACGTGCACATTCAAGACATCAGTCCATCGCCCCAGGGAGAAAGAAAGGAAATGCATCTCTCCAGAAAAAAAATGGTAGCTGGCCAGCTCACATCCATGATTCATTTTTGTATGGCTAGAAAAAAGACTAATCCAGGCAGAATAAATGAGGTGGATAGACAGGTGGGCTTGAATCCTGAGTCAAAGCTTAATAGAGAGGTAATTTTGCACCTCAGATTACCTAGCAGTGAAACGGGACTACTTACAGGATTACTGAAGTGGTTAGATGAGATAATCCAGAGAAAACATTTAGCACAGCACCTGACACGTGCCAGGAGCTTAATAATTGTTAGTTTAATGAAAGCATTGAGTCAGAAACTTCCTTATTGGCTAAAGAAAGCTTAAATCCCAGATTCCACCACAGACAATAGAATTGAAAAGACATTTACCAAATTGCGCTCTAGAAGCCCACTGGCCAAAAACTACAGTATATATGAATGTAGTCCCCTCTTCTCCAAACCTGGGGGACAAGTTTCCTCTTGAGAAAGACTTTACTCCCATCCCCATCCCAAAGTGCTGCAGGAAAGGGGTCAGGCCCATCAGCAGCAGTGTGGGAATTACGGGAGAAATAGCTAAGAATGGACCTCTAGGTTACAGGATCACCAAAAAAAAATCATTAGATGAAGGGCATGACACCATAGGCCATTTCATTTATCTGCCAGCCTTCAGGCAGAACTATACCTACAAACCATGCACTAAAGAAAATATCAAGCTTATTCGAAAACCATTTCAGAGAAGGTGTGTCAGTGGTAGCCATCCTTCTGAGCAAATACTTCTTTGTAACTATCATAAGCTGTTTGCTCTTTCAGCCCTTCTCCCTCCTTTACTCGGTAAATATAGGGAAGAACAATTGACATGTCTTGAAATAATCTCTACCTTTACATTAAACAGCGATTGCCTTGTCTTAGCCTTCTGAGAACCAGGTTAAACTGGAGCCTCTTAAATGTCAAAGGTAGTGAATTATCTAGAAAATATTCAATTCTATCTAGGAAAGAAGATACTTATAAACAAACCCTGCTTAAAACACTGGGTAAAATTCGTGCTCCGTGTTCTTGGCAGCATTATTCACAATAGCTAAAGCGCGGAAGCCACATCCAAGTTCATCCATGGATGAGTAACCAAGAAACTATTCCACCGTCTGTCACATACATGGACGGTGGAATATTATTCAACCTTGAAAAGAAGGGAAATGCTGACACACGCTTCATGAATAAACTGTGAGGACATTATTCTAAGTGAAATTAGTCCGTCACGAAAAAGACAAATACTATATGAATCCATTCAGAGGAGGCTCTTAGAGTAATCAAATTCATGGAGGCTGAGAGTGGAATGGTAATTTCCAGGGGCAGAGGGAATGAGTTATTGTTTACGGGGTGCAGAGTTCAGCTTTGCAAGTTCTAGAGACGGACGGTGGTGATGGTGCTACGAGGTGAAGGGACTCAGCAGCACTGAAATGTGCGCTCAAAAATGATTGAAATGGTAACTTTTGCGTTATGTGTATTTTACCACAATTTTAAGAGAAAAAATCGTAATGTATGTTTGCCATCAGCTCTACAAGTACCATAAGCATCTTCCGAAGTATTTAAAATGTGACAATCCTGAAGTGTGGTGCAGAAGAAGATGGATAAGCAATATTTCAAAAGTCAATTCCATAATTATAAACACTTCTCTGTGTCTCTTAACATTAAATTTATCAAAATAAATGTAAGGTTTTCTACTTAGAAGTTTTTTCTCATTTGCAAAGATCTCCAAAAAGCTGTGTTTTAACAATGCCAAAGCTTACAAAGGCATTCACAGTTCTGAGCTATGAAGCCCATGGCCATTACAAACTGTAACTTTATTCTATAATAAATTACGAGTTTTGAAGCAGTGAGAGAAACCCCAACTCACCTTCTGCGGTGGTCTCCTCGCCAGCTAAGGGGACGCTGAAGCCGTCCTCATACTCTGCAGTCACGTTCACCAAGTACAGGGTCTCTGGCTTCAGATTGTTGAGAAGGACACTGGTGCTGGATGCTGGTGCCACCACCGTGACCTCATCATCTCCACCAGCTTCCTTGTAGGTGACGTGATATGAAAAAACATTTTCTCCAGCTGGAGACCAGTCAGCTTTGAAACTGTAAGAAGTCACCTCAGAAAAACTAAGATTCTTTGGAGGCACATAAGCTATTAAAAAAAGAAAGAAAGAAAGAAAAGACTTAATTTAAAATGTTTGTATCTGTGAAACAAAAGTGGACTTAATGACTACCTGTTTCTGCAGTGGCTTATAGTCACTTGGGAGGATGCCGGTCCTGGGGACCAACATTCTCGGTGGGTCTTCCACACATGGGCACTGAGAGAAGGCCTCCCCTGTGCAGCCTAGACACGCGGTCCAGAAAACAGACGGACCTGAGCACCACTAGAACATTGAAACAGAAACAGACCCAGAATGAACCATCAAAATCTTCCCATTCATCCCTGGTACTTGGATATTAACCTTTGCTGGTAGTTAGATATTTCGAAGTAATAATTAAGGAATTTTTCCTAATGAAAGAATATTTATTAAACTAAGCATTTATTAAACTAAATCATAGAAAAAAACAATGGTTTGGTTTGGGTTTTTTGAGGCAGAGTCTCACTCTTTCCCCCTGGGCCACAGTGCCTTGCTGCCCAGCTCACAGCAACCTCAAACTCCTGGGCTCAAGGGATCCTCCTGCTTCAGCCTCCCTAGTAACTGGCACTACTGTAGCCAGCCACAATGCCCAGTTAGTTTTATTTGTTTTGTTTTTTCTTTTCTATTTTTAGTAGAGATGGGGTCTCGCTCTTGCTCAGGCTAGCCTTGGACTCCCGAGCTTAAGCAATACACCTGCCTCAGCCTCCCAGGCTGCTAGGATTACAGGCATGAGCCACCCAGTCCAGCCAAGAAAGACAATGTTTAACACAACTGCATGTTCTCAGGGGACATACAACCGTATTGGTGACAAGAGAATGCAAGGTTATTAACAACAAAACAAGCAGTAACTATGAATGCCAAGTGAGTGGACGTGATCACGTTACAGCACCAGAACAGCCAGGAGAGGCTTGATGGAAAGGATGGAACATAACTAAACATTGAAACGACCAACTTTAGAAAAATGAACAAAAGAGGGTAGGACATTATAGATATGAGAAATGATGCCCAAAAATGACCCAGAAAAGAGAATGCATAACAGGAATTCAAAGGTCTGGTACTATAGTCTAGCGACCTTTGATTCAAGGGTCCTACCTCCTAGTATCCGGGTCATAGTAAATACTCAGTAAGTGTTTTTTTAATTGGATATAACAAAGAGGTTTAATAAAGCTCATTCCTAGACCTGCTTAAGCATATATGAGTAGAAAAATTTCATAACTCTAACAAGTAAACTGTTTTTTCACCAACAAAAATATGATCCATGCCTAGGAGAAAATCTTATTATCAGAGCTAAATTAATTAAATTCAATAGTTTTCAATAACATAGGGAAGTTACTTTCTTCTGTCTATACAAGGAATTGAAGGAGCCTATTATCCATAATCGTGGAGCAAAAAAAGAAAAAGACATAGTTCGTCAAGAAATACCTTTTACTCTACAAAGTCTACCAACCTTTTTTCTTTATAGCTGCCAATTCTTGTTCAATTCTAAGGCAGATAGACTGTGTGAGTTCAAAAGATATCCTCTGAAAAGCGTCAAAGTCTTCCACTGTGAACACGTGGGTCTCGGCAGGAGGAGAGGCAATCGCTTCTAATTCCGAGCGAACAGCATCCTTCACACCAACTGCGAAGATTTCAACATCTGAATTCCTCAGTTTTATAGCAGGATCTCTGAAGGCATCCGATGATTTCCCATCTGTGATAAGAATCATGACTTTTGGTACGTTGCTCCTTGAACCCTTGGTAGGCACAAATATTTTCTCTCTGACATAAGTCATGGCTTTGCCAGTGTTTGTAGAGCCGCCTCTGTAGGGGAAGGTGTTTATGGCTTCAATTATATCTTCAACCTTGTTGAATTTTTTCAAAGTAAACTCAGTGTGAGGATCGCGGCTGTATTGGACAAGACTTATCTGTACCCTATTTGGTGAAATCTCAAAACTTTTTACAAGAACTTCCAGAAAGGCTCGAACTTTAACAAAATTTGCGATCCCGATGCTATAGGAACCATCAACCAGAAACACAATATCAGCTTTTATATCCACACCACGTGAGCATTCTGCGAAGAGAAAGAAAGTCCATTAACAGTCAACACATATGAATCAATCATTCGAATATAGTTATCTGGATTTCCTCACAAGCAGGCTTCTCTAAGGGAAAACTATTGCAAATCTTTAGTCCAAAACAGTAAGTCCGAAGCGGTAAGACATTCTTTCAAATGGACCTCTACGTATTCCAAACACAGAGATGAACCCATTACTTACCCACTTGAACTTTCATTGGCTGAGTCTTCTCCATTATTGAAATGGGTTCACTGGATGTCACCCCCTTCATGGCAGAAACACTGATCTGGTATTCTGTGTCCGCTGAGAGGTCACGGACGCTGAGCACGGTTGTCTGAGGCCCCACACTCAGAGCATGCTGTCGGCTTCCCACAGTCATTGGTGTGAGGACAACTTTGTAGCCGGTCACTGGGCTAGGAGATGGATTCCAATTTAGCTTCATAGATTTCGATGAGACTTCCACGGCAATCAAATTTGAAGGAGGCTCGACAACTAAAAAGTTAACAAGCAGACCAATTAATAACAGTGGAAAGCAGCCTCAGACACCGATTCCGCAGGTGCGGACCTCCGATTCTCCTTATTCACATTAATCACAAACACATCAACAGGAGTTGGCTGACACCCTCCTCTCCCCTAACTCCACCTGTCCCTGTCAAACCAGAAATAACTAGGTGCTTGATTTTTAATCATGTTGCTCAGAAGTTTATGAATAAGAAAATCTTTGGAAGACAATAATAAAGGACATGGCATGCCTAATTCTTCTCCAAATCCAGGATTTCCAATCTGATTCTAAATATCTCATCATTGTCTTTATTCTGAGGTCCAAAAGTAGGTACTCAAATATTTATTAATTATTCACTCAATTCTTTAGAAAATTTTTATCTTTTAATACTATCATATGAGTAAAACCTTTATCTTTAAAGTATACCTTATTATATGCCAAAAAAAGAGAACACATTTAGCAATTCTTAAATAACATGCTCTGATAATTTTTTTTTTAGTTGGGGATTCATTGAGGATACAAGAAACCAGGTTTCACTGATTGCATTTGTTAGGTAAAGTCCCTCTTACAATGGTGTCTTGCCCCCAAAAGGTGTGGCACACACCAAGACCCCAACCCCTCCCTCCTTCCCTCTCTCTGCTAATCCCTTCCGCACTCCTCCCTCCTTCTTCCTCTCTCTGCTCACTGCTCTGATAATTTTAAACAAATTGTATTTTCACTTCTTTCAGGTAAGAAAAAAAGTTCAACCATGTCCACGGTATGACCAAATGCTAGTGTAATAACAATTTATAACATGCTGTAGACACACAAATGTCAAACATCTGAAAAGTTCTGAGGCACAGTGGCTCACACCTATAATCTCAGCTCTGTGGGAGGCCAAGGAAGGAGGACTGTTTGAGGCCAGGAGTTCAAGGCTAGCCTGGGCAACATAGTAAGACCCCCATTTTTATAAAAATATTCTTTTAATTTTAAAAATTAGCCAGGAACAGTGGTTAGTGGTACCACTGAACAGAGGAACAGTGGTAGCCTCTAGTCCCAGCTACCTGAGAGACTCAAGTGGGAGGACTCTTAGAACCCAGGAGTTCAAGGTTACAGTGAATTATGATTGTGTTATGCACTTCAGCCAAAAGAGTGGGACCTTGTCTCAAAAAAGAAAAAAATATATTCTTATTCAATGTGAAACATAGTCATGCATTTAACAGTTAACATACATTATTTTAAGGTATTTTAGACAAATATTCAAGATTTGTCAATGGCATCTACTCCTCGGAAAATATAGTTCTAATTTTTTATAGATCGACCTGAAAGAAGGGTATGCAAAAACAGGCACAAGTTTACACATCACCTCCTCAAAAAGGCAATCGGTTGTAGTGCTAAAAAATGATGCTTAAATGAGAAGTAGCTGAAGGGAAGCCGCCACGCACCGACTGGAAGGCTGGCCAGACCTCTGGAGTGAGGAAGAGGCAGGACAGAGAGCAGAGACCTGGGGCTAGTCCAGCTGCAGAGAAGGTGCTGAAGAAAAGTGTGGACACCAGTGATGCAGCCACTGCTCCCCCACACAAGGAGCATCCGAGTGGCAGAGTGACAGTGTGGCCACCTCTGCACACAGCCAGCTGCACCTCAGTGAAGAATTAGAACGTTTAAAACATTGAGCAGAGAAAGGTAATCAGAGAAAGCGGAGAAGGATTTGATAGTAATACAGAGCAAGAAAGCCAGGCTTTAGAAGAAAGGCACTCAGAGCTCGTGAAGTGCTGAGAAATGGTGTGAGACAGAATTAGGAACAATGAGCATCAGCAAAACACTGGGGCCTTGGAGATGAACGCGTTGACACGATTGGAGGTGTAGCCGTTTAGAATTGATGTTTGATGACTTGTTGATTCTGAAGCTAAAAGGAGAGCAATCACGGGAAGACATAAAGCCTTTGAATTGTGACTTTTCATGGTGAAGAGGATACTTAGGAAATATCTTTAGAAATGGTCGTGTTTCTCCCTTTTACTTAAAAGTAATAACTAATAGAAACGGGAGACATGGGAGGATCGAATTGACTTGATCTTTGAAATATCTTTAAAAGCTTTGAAACCATTATGCAGAGTATAATGCTGGAAATGTCTTTGTCCATTACTAGAAACAATGTTGTTATTATTTTCAGTTGTAGAATGCTAAAATTAATACCTCTCCAGCCCACCAATGTTTAAATCAGAGTGCAAAATATTCAAGACAAGGACCAGAATAGCATGAAACACATCTATGCATGTTGAACAGCTCTTCAATGTACAGAAATGGTCTTTAAAAAAAAAAAAGCAAATCAAAATTTTATTTTTAAAAAACCTTCACTATAAATATTTTATTGAATGTTCCACTCAGCAAGGGCATGGGATACAAATGGTATCAACAAGCTGAGTTGCTGAAAAACCATCCAAATGCAATACACGGTTGGAGAATGGCTGAAGGATAGATTAAAATAAATCTGTCTACTTCTAGGATACCTGTGAAGCTGTAAATGCATCAAATCATGAAAAAGGCGAACACATGGAGAATACTCAACAAGCAGCCTACTCACTTTCTTCTCCACTAACCAATTCACCGAGTTGTTCATCAACACCTGAGCACACCTGGGAAATGATCTCATTCTGAATATCCACAATCGCGTCAAAGTTGGCCACATTGAAAACGTGGCTCAGTGAAGGTGTGGAGGCGATTTGTTTGAGTTCTTTGGCATCTGCAGCTTTAATTCCTTGAAAACAAAAAGGCAAAGACATATTGAAACAGGAAATGTGCTGGCTGACTTGGAGCTCTTTGCTTTGTGAGACTTTTACAACTGAAGACATTTGCAAACCCTCATTAAGTCATAGGCCAGATTTGCTTTGCTTCAAAACGAATGAGCAACCATTCAGATGACAAAAGCATTTTATAATTTCATATGAAGTGGCCAGCCAAGGAAGAAACAAAGGGTTAGTGAAACAGAGTGGGCTTTCATCCCCACCATGCCATCAGATGTCTCTGCCATCTGTAAAGATAATTCTTTTTTTCTTCCAGAGTTCTAAGTTGGAGCCCTCTGAATTCTTCTGGTATTACACAATATAGGAAACGCCTTAAAAAATACTTAATGATAATACAAGGAGGATCTTTATTAGAATCATTGGCCCAACATTCTTTGAAAAGTAGAGATCTGGCAAAGAATGTGAATACCACCTTGCTTAATGCATACACTAATGGATTTATATAAGGGAGATAAGCAGAACTTTTACTTACAGATGATTTTTTAATGTACTTTAATTTTTTTGTCTTTTTTTTATTAAATGATAGCTGTGTACATTAGTGCAATTATGGGGTACAATGTGTATATTTCATATACAATTTGAAATATTTTCATCAAACTGGTTAACATAGCCCTTATGTCATTTTCTTAGTTATTGTGTTAAGACGTTTATATTCTACTTTTAGAAAGATTCACTTGTACCCTTGTAAGATAAACCATAGAGGTAATCCCTCCAATCAGCCTCCCTCCACCCATCCCTCCTCCCCATATTCTTAGGCTATAATTAGGTTATAGCTTTTATATGAAAGCTATAAATTGGTTTCATAATAGGGCTGTGTACATTGGATACTTTTTCTTCCATTCAACTTAGAGATGGTTTGACTTAATCTACACTATAAAATTCTGTAGACACTTCCAACAGTGTCCTTCCTTGAGGAATCCATCTTTTATCTTCCTAAACATTAAGTGTACTAAAGTCGTTCTAAAATGAAAATAATTAGCCAAACAACCTACCCAAGGAGAAAACTTCAACCCCAATATTACGAAGCTCTCTTGCTGGAATCTCCACTTCATCCTGGGATTTTCCATCCGTAATAACAATGGCCACCTTGGGAAAGCCAACTCTTGCTCCAGCAGACTCCGTGAAAGTATTTTTAACTAAATAATCAATGGCATCTCCTAAAGGGAAGAAAACACACGTTCATTCACTTCCTACTCCACAATTTTGCCAAAGTAAAAAACTCTGTGATTAATTTCAAAATTATTTCATATATGATAATTGTGCAATGTGTAATTTCATTCCAAAACAGACATGTCATTTGTTTTAAGCAATAATAAAAACTTGAAAACATACCTGTCATTGTGTTTCCACCTTTGTATGGTATTTTTTTAATTGCAGCAAGAAGTTCATCCCTTTGGTAGTACTGATTTAAGTTAAATTCAGTCCTGGTATCGGAGCTGTACTGAACAACTCCAACCCTTGTCTTCTCTTCCCCAATGTCAAAAGCAGATACCAGTGCAGCAATAAAGTCTAAAATGTACTTGAAATTATTTCTTCCCACACTCCAGGAGCCATCCACAAGGAAAGCCAAGTCAGTCCAGGCACTGACAGAGCATTCTGAAATACATTTGACATCCTTTTAAATAATGTTATAGTAAGTCGATCTATCATTAAGAAATACAAGCTAACATTGCAAACATATTGGCTCCTTAAATCATTCTGTTCATTAGAACATATTCCCCCTTGGCCAGGTGCAGTGGCTTGTGTCTGTAATCCCAGCACTCTGGGAGACAGAGGCAGCTGGATCACTTGAGCTCACAGGTTCAAAACCAGTCTGAGCAACAGTGAGACTTCCTCTCTAAAAAAAAAAAAAAATACCCAGGAGTTGTGACAGGTGCCTGTAGTTCCAGCTACTTGGAAGGCTGAGGCAAAAGAATCGCTTGAGCCCAAGAGTTTGAGGTTGCTATAAGCTATGACACCACAGCACTCTACCAAGGGCAACAAAGTGAGACTCTGTCTCAAAGAAGAAAAGAACATATTCCCCCATTTTTCTTCATCCTCATCCACAAAAAATATATATAAAGTTTGAGTGGCACCTATGGCTCAGTGAGTAGGGTGCCGGTTCCATATACCAAGGATGGTGGGTTCAAACCCGGCCCTGGCCAAAATGTAACCAAAAAATATATATATATAAAGTTTTATTAGCGCACATTTTAGTACCTTCATGGAGAAAGCACTAAAAGTATGCAGTTAAATATTTTCCCCAAACCATCAATATTTATTCTAAATCAAAGCATTATGCCAAATACGGGCCTTATAGAACTAGGTATGCATTTATGGAACTAAGTATCTTGAAGTTGTATATAAGACACTATGCAAGAAGAGCTCCATCTATACAGGGTGGCCTTAAAACTTTATGTATATGTAAAGTACATGTAACTTTATGTATATGACCCACTCTCTAAGGACTTATATTCAAGTATATCAACCTCTTTTTATAAACTGCATCCTTACTCTTCCTTCCGAGTAAAAATCCTATGAAAAAGGCTCGGCGCCTATAGCTCAACCGGCTAAGGTGCCAGCCACGCACACCTAAGGTGGCGGGTTCGAATCCCCAGCCCGGACCCGCCAAAACAGCAATGAC
>NW_003852502.1:6006021-6068521 GCF_000181295.1 Otolemur garnettii | reverse complement strand
GTGGCAAAATCAGAAGTCCAAGAAACCCTGTAAGGGTCCAATCCAATAAGTTCAATAATGTAGGAGAAGATGAAAGGAGACTCATAACAGACTCCATCAAATTTCTCTCATCTGATTACAAGTGCATCGATTCATCGGAAAAGTCTCACAGAGACTAGAGAGGTTTCAGCCGCCGTCAGCTAAAGCCATGTAACTATCCTGGAGATGAGCATAGCACACATACGGACTTAGAGAAGCATCTCCATGGCAGTTAAACCTCTTCAAACACTGACAGTGGGCCCGGGCGTCTCTCACGCCCGGCGCTGTATCTCTCATACGCCGTGTACTTCTCTGCACTCCCTATTTCTATCACTTTGTCTTTAAGAAATGAGTTGAGTCCAGGGACGGGGTCTGTTTTTCACCTACTGCCAAAAATTCTGCAGGAACTGTGGACATGCACAAGTCGGAAACACTTCCACTAAAAAGAATGTTTAGTAAATAGAATAAAAAAATTGGCTAGAAAGTCAAAACTTGGGCATTCTAACTGCTCAGTTATACATTATTCTTATATTACCTGGGCTACTTCCAGATAAAGCATGGAAGTTAATATGGGAACAAGATCAATCACCTGACTCCTCTGAATTCTACCAATCCCAGAGAAAATGTTAGGGGAACACTCACTCAGTATCTCGGTTTTTCCAGGTTTCTTCTCCCCCGGCTTTGTTGAACCACCTGTTTGAACTGAATCAAGACCTAAGTATTACAAAAGGAAATGAGCCCACAGATTTTCTTTCAAAAAGAATAAATATATTGTCTTTTGCCTTGGTCTTTCAAATGTATGGTCTGTGTGCAGCTGGATAGAGAACACTGCCAAATAAGCATTCCCTGGCAAATAATTTATTTTTAGCACAATTTTAGAGATTAGTTCAGAAAGACATCAATATTGTTTTCCAGCAAAGTCTAATGTTTTCAATAGGCTTCATTCATAACATTCCTGATGCTTCCACAGACCAGAGCTATAAATCAGGAATGATTTATATCCACTAACAACTAGGATCACAGAAAGAATAGTGAATGTTGATGTTAGTTAACTGCGTAATGAGAGATTAGAATCTGAAGTTGGGAAGGCCTGCCACAAAATAAAAAGTATCAATTTATATGTGGGCTTACTTGTCAGCTGGCCTATTACTGGGACACTTTCTTCTTCCTCATTATAAGAACTTAATGTCACCACATACTCTATTTCAGGTATAAGATCTGATAATAAAGTCTCAGTGGTACCAGCTGCGAGGGTAAATTCTTTAGTGGGCCCATCTGGAAACATAGAAAGAAAAAAATATGAATACAGCAATACATTTTTCACCTAGAACACAACACCGTCTACTGTAGGTCCCAGATATATTCAAAATCTGAAAAATACAACATGGACTTTTACTTCAGGGCATCCAAATATTATTTCTTTTCTTCCAAAACTAAAACTTTGAATTTTAGAAATTCAATAAGTGGACAGGTATTGCCTTTACTATTACAATCATATTTAATACTTGAGGATACAAGATTTTTCTAGATTTAAAGGTTTACCATCTTTCAAACTCAAAATCTCTCCCTGTGTTTGAAAACCAATGGTAGATAACGAAATTTTTTTGAATGAAGCAGAAAAGAATTTAGTCTTAAGTTATGCACTGGGGGAGGGCAAAAAAAGACAAATAAGTGATAAAAATAAACTCAAGGCAAACAAGCCTCGTAAGTTAAGATTTACCCACAGTGGGAAACAATTTGTGTGAGAGCAATGCGTTGTCAGTACTTAACTAGGGCTCAGGTGAATGGGTAACTGGGGACTTCTGAACTGACTTAACTGGGTACCAAACACTTTTCAAGGAACAGCATAATAAGTGTTTACTTATATATTGACAATTATAAACTTCCTTCTAGATTCTGGTAATTCTCCATTCAATCAGGATACATGGTGGTTTCTAGGAACTAAGTGTCCACTGGAATTTTTAATTATACTAAATTTTAATCAAAACATAAGTAATCAGGAAAGGTCACAGGTCCTACAGAGCCCTAGGAAATGCTCTTGGTTTAAATGTGGAACATGCAAGACCAACCAAGACCCCTGGGGCATCAAGACTCAGGGTCTCTGCTGGGTTGGGTGGTCCCAGTGCCAGTTTTGGACATGTTGCGATTCAGGGATTCCCAACATCTGAGAGCAGCAAGGGTGGCTTCTTGGCCTTCGGCTAAGATCAAGTATAAAACAGCATGGGCCCTATGCAAACCACTTTTCTGTTTTGGATCGAATGAATGAGTTAACTGAAAATATATTTGGGAATAAAAAATTTAAAAAGAAAAATTCTTGACCCTTTTTAAGTTCTCAGATCACATTTGTTTTTTAGTTCCCTGATAAATCAGTATTTAAAGTCACTGGTATTTTTAAAGGCCAAAAGTCATAGTGATAAGTTATGTTGACATCATCATCTCTGTGGTCAACCAGTGAAGACTTCTTCCTACCGTTGGCTCAAGTTATTGGAAATGGTAATTTTCTCATTCAATTTTCTCATTCAAATTTCAATTTAATTGATGGGAACTGGTTCTTCACATTTGGACAACATCATTAACACTAAATACAATGCTGGAGAACCACAGAAACAAGGTTGGTTTTGTTTAATTTCCCAAGGATTCAGCTTCATTTCGACAGAATCCACCTGGCCAACTAAATTCTTGCCTTCCATCATGGCTGATCCCAGCATGATGATTCCTAAGCACTGAAATGCACAGGACACGGGGTAAAGTGGAACAACTGCATCCTTGATACTTCAAATGTTGAGAAGATTAAGTAATTCGAGAACGATACCAAGAAATGAGAATTCTATTTTATAAGATCAACAATTACTAACAAAAAGTGTCCATTTTAATAACAACAGCTTAACACAGCAAACCTTATCAATAAAACTCAACACAACACTAAAATATACCATTGGGTACAAGGCTGAAAATTTAAAACCTGAGTCCATCAAATATCTGGTGACATTGACCAGGTCCCTCAGGCTTTCCAAATCTCATCTTTTTCATGATGAACTGGGAGGAAGGGGATAGACATCTCGATGTCTCTGTCCTAAAACCCCAAGGTCTTAAAACTTACCCGTTGTGGGGTCCACCGTTATTCGATAACCTACAATGGAATCAACCGGTCTTGCCCATGACATATGAACAGTATTTTCATCTATAATTTTAAAATTCAAGTCTGAAGGTGGGTCAACTGCAAAAGAGAGAACTGATGTTAGGGACATTTTCCAATGTCACAAAACGGTCAATTTAATTAACAAAGAATTGTGTTGAGCAAAGCTTACTAAAATTGTCTTTGCATAAATTTGTTTCCAACAAATATAAAAGATATCTTGTTGGATAAGAGTAAAATTAAAAGCTGATGAGGGATGACAAAACATCAGAGAGTATACATATTATAGAAGACAGCACAAAACACTTTTGATTCTTGAGTTGCTAGGTCATTCAAGAATGGCCAGCAAAATCAAGCTTAATAGAAACATATTCCGATACAAGTACATACAAGTACAATGAAATCACATATAATAACCACATATGCAAACAATTCACATAACAATTAAAGAAATTTCGATACATGCTGAGTGCATTTTGAACAAGCATGCCAAATCACAACCTGCTCACAATCATAGGAGTTAATTTAGAACACTGACATAATCCTTTTTTTTTTTTCATACTGTGGAAAAGAATCAATGATGTCTTTGGCTCATTCTCTGCATCCTTTCCTTTATATCGTTGTTTGATAAATCTCAATCTGCTGCAGAGATGATGAAAATATTTTCATGAAAAGGAAGAATCTTGGGAAAGTTTGTTTAAATGTATATTCATATACAGGCAAATATTGAACAATGATAATGTTAATAATTTGTAGGTCTATAGACAGTAATATTCAGAGGTTTAGAAGACTACTCTTCCGCCCGTTTACACCGACTCGCTGTACGTTCCGAGGTGTAAACCGACCCTGTCATTCCCTTTGCAGCAGGTGTACCCCATACTAGAAATGGCATTTTAGGTTAAAATGCCAGTATGGTCCTTTGCAGAACAATGGTTAATTATGAAAAGACAACATCAATGTATATTCATGGACATTTATTAAAAACTTAAAGAAACTAGTGAAGAAGGATCAGCAATCTGAAGACGTGACTGGGCATAAAAACTTGGACAAGTTGATGACAGGAATAACTGAAAAGTAGGAAGGAATAGTTTACATACAAAACCGCACAGCGTCATGCAGGTGTCAATGAGATGTCGGCTTGGTTTTAGTTTCCCACAGTAAACAAAAGCCTCCATGTACAGTAGTGATGACACAAAGACATTTCTTAAATATCTTATAATGATATTCTCTCTGCAGTGTTCAGGCCTCCTCATGCAGCACGGTACTGACTCACTGTCAGTGCATGGTCGATGCGTTAAAAACCATCCCTTCCGAAGCAGGTTGACAAGGTAAGATGACTTTCAGCCCTACTCTTCTTAAAATGCTTTAATCTGAAAGTATTCCTTGTGAGTCAGAATTTTGCATGTTTTGAGAGATTGCAATCTCCTCTGAGGTTTTTACAAAGGTCAATTAAAATATAGTAGTCGCTTGGAGACATGAGTCACAGAATTTAACTGGGGTTAAGCATTTATCTAATACTAATAGCACTTTTTAATCGAAATAAAACAAATTAAGCAAACATTTGCTTTAACAAACTGCTGTCTCCAACTCTCGAAGATTTTTTTAATGATACATAAGAACTAGAATGAATGTTACATTCTTACTATCCATACACAGGCAGTGAGATTAGACTATTAATCTACATGCAAAGTTTAATTAGTCAACATTCTTCCGTCTGTCATCAGATTTGGAGATTTAGCTGAACTCCTCACTTAGTCTGACGTGCATGCAACAGATGTTAGCAGGACAACAGGTATTAAGAATATCATTATAAAATATTGTTCCAATAGCAATGGCTCAGGACAAATTTAATGCAAAGGCAGATAGAACTGGCCTGAGCTTGCTGTGAAAAAAAAAAAATCAGTACATGGAAAAATAGTGCCACCAACCTTGGAAGGACATTGACCTGACGCAGCAGACATTAGCTTAACACTGCGGAGGGGCAGCAGCCCCTTGTTGATATCCAAATGACCAGGATCCCAGATAAACTGAAAAATTGACTGTCGGGAGAAGTCTTTAACATTTCAGAGGAGTTGAAGTTGTTCACAGAAACTCAGATGGGGTGTGCGGGAATCAAGAGGAGGACAGAATGGCCGACCGGCATGTGTATGACAGAAAGCACATTCAATTTTCTTCTTCCGGATTTGATCACACGTACAACCTTACGGCCTCATCATTCTATGTATACATGCTCATTTGTTTCATGAAAAAAATAATAATGTATCAGGTATGTGACCCACGTGAACATAAATCAAACCTTTTCTTTGACACAAAAATAATTCACAACCACCCTTATGTCATGACAGTATTCCTAAAATAATGCTGATGCTGGAATATTTCCAGTAAGAACAAGCTATGGCTCGGCGTCAGTGGTTAGGGCCAGCCACGTACATCAGGGCTGGTGGGATCTAACCCAGCCTGGGCCTGCTAAACAAACAAGTAAGAACAACAACAACAAAAAAAAAAATAGCTGGGCATTGTGGCAGCCGCCTGTAGTCCAGCTACTTGGGAGGCTGATACAAGAGAATCACTTGAGCCTAAGAGTTTGAGGTTGCTGTGAGCTATAATGCCATAGCACTCTACAGAGGGCAACAAAGTGAGACTCTGTCTCAAAAACAAAAAAAGAACTAGCTATATATGGATTATAATTATAAAAACCCATAACTGCATTGAATAAGAAGGGAAACCAAGGGAAATATAACTAAAATTATAAATTAATAATATGATAGTTGTAAAATGTACATATGTATAGTAAAGTAACTAAAATTTTAAGTATTTATAAGTCTAGTAGTTTAATTCCATATTTAGGAATAATACGCTTTATTATCAAGCACTATGCTATGAAAGCCTCATTCTGATGAGATTTTTGTTACATAAATTGGCAGGATTTAGGACATTTTAGGAATGTTAACAATAGTTACCATTTGCTGAATGTCTTTTATAACAGAGAACTAGTTATTTTATACACTGTCTTTTTCTCCCTTCTAATAACCCAGTGGTGAGCTTCATTCTATCTGTTTTACAGATGAGTCAGTGAAATTCAGAGATGTTATCACAGCTGATAGAAAACACACTTTGATCCCATGCTCTGACTACAAAGCAGAGTTTTCTGCTCTGCTAAATGTAAAAAAGAAGAAATAGTTCAGTCACAAATGAACTTTAGAAACCGGTGTTTGTATGTGGTTGCCTGTTAGTGAATCTATGCCTTCTTGTACTCTATGAAAGAACATTATGAGAACACAGGACGCCTGATCAATAATAAGTAAGTATGTGGTATTCAGATACCTCCAATTCAGGTGTACATAGAATTTGATATATTTAGCTTCACACAGCTGTTCAAATAATTTTAAAAGGGTCTGTCTTCATATATAATAAAGAAAACCTTTTTTTAATTAGGGCACCCAGAAAGAGGATCTATCCAAGGATTTACCAACCATGACGGAGATAAATGAAGGAAAGCATGGGGAGATGGGGGCGGAAAGATGGATGCTTGAGAGAGAATAGTGATGAACTAGTAAGACCTCTAGTCTGATATTTGTGATAATAGCACTGGAAAAAATAGTACCTGAATGGTAGAAACCTTTAGACGTATGATGAGTTTACTTGACACGTATTAATTTATGTTTTCTTTGCAAATTTAGTATAAATTTAATAATGCTTCCTATGATCTAAAAATTCCTTTCATTTGTGTTTACAAGATAACAAAATAACCAGTTGAAAAGTTAATATTTCAGACAAGCAACAGATTATTTTGTATACATTACAAAATGTGTTCTCTCATTAAAGGAAGCCTGGTTTAGCTACCAGCTCTAAACAAAATCAGAAGACCTGGGCCTTGTCTATGTTTAGCCCATAGACAAGGGAGTTGTTCAGCCTCTCTGGGCCTCATTTTCTCATTTGGAAAATGAGAGAATTAAGATAGATGGTCTCCATGTTCTCCTCTAGTTTGAAATTTCTCAGTTAGTCATAGGATAATAGAAATATATCTTAATTAACCTCTTAACCTAGACACAAGACAATTAAAGCTTATTAGTTTAAACTCACTGATAAATTGATACTATCTCAGTGTTCACAACATGCTGTAAACTATAAATCAGACTTTTTAAATTAAAACTCTCTTTTTTACAAAATTTATGTACATCTCAAATTCTAGATTAATTACAAAGGTGTCCAGAAGGCCAGGCACGGTGGCTTACACCTGTACTCCCAGCACTTGGGAGGCCACAGCAGGTGGATCGCCTGAGCTCACAGGTCCGAGACCAGAGTGAGCCAGAATGAGACCCCATCTCTAAAAATAGTTGGGCATTGTGGCAGGCACCTGTAGTCCCAGCTTACTCAGGAGGCTGAGGCAAGAGATTCACTTGAGGTTGCTGTAAACTATGATGCCACCGCCCTCTACCAAGGGTGACAAAGTGAGACTCTGTCTCAAAAAAAAAAAAAAAGAAAGAATGGTGTCCAAATGCTCAGGGAATACTGACCATTAACCTTTAAATGCAAAGTGTTACATTTTCTAAAAAATAATTGATGCACTGTATGCTACATTACCCCAAAATAATTCATACATCCTAGGCCATACAGAGCACTAACCAAGTTATTACGTAAGGCTGATAAAATCTATTCTGTGGCTAAAAGTTACAAATACTGAAGGCAAAAAAAAAAATTATTTTCACCTTTACTTCTATAGGAAAAAGACACCATAGCAGAGACAAGTAGGCAGAAGAAAAACAAGAGGACACAAATGGTAGCACCATAAAAAAGAAGAAAGGAAAAAGTAAATGCCAAAGACTTTTAACTAATCAAAAAAAAAAAAGTGCTGGGTTTCCAACATATAAAAAATTAAGTAAATAGAAAATAGGGAGAAAATGGTAGGAATATAAGAGTCAAGCATGAATCATGAAAGATATAAAAAAAAGGATTAACTATGTCTACTTCAGGGCCAAGATCAAAATGGCACGGTACCAAATGGGGTTGCTAGTTGAAATTCTGAATCACTCCCAACAGAAATATTTCAAAGAAATTCTGTTTCAACCCATTGTCCCCAGAAGGGCTTTGGCCACAAATTTTGTTAGCCTTTCAAAGGCTCCTGAGGCCACTTAGTTGGTAGTTAACACCAGGGCTGTGGTGTCTAACACAGAGCAACCAGCCATGGGGCCATCAAGCATTTGCAATGTAGCCAGTCTACAATAAAATGTGCTGCAAGTGTAGAAAACACCCAGGGTCAAAGACTTAGTAAAAAAAGTAAAAAAATGGTCTCACTGACAATCCTCATATTAATTAATAATATCAAATAATTGATAATGATAGTATCAAGTTAAATAAAATACAGTATCAAAATCAATTTCTTCTTTTTTTTTTTTTGCAGTTTTTGGCCTGGGCTGGGTTTGAACCCACCACCTCCCGCATATGGGGCCAGCGCCCTACTCTATTGAACCACAGGCACTGCCCCTTAAAATCAGTTTCTCCTTTGTTTTTCCTTCTTTGATGTGGCTAGCAGAAAAAAAATGAAGTTCCACGTATGGTCTGCATTTTGGCTCTCATGATATTTCTATTTGACATCACCAAACTGGAGAATAAGGCCAAAAAAATGAATCCTTTTAAAATAGAATTATTAAATACTGACTTAAAGGGATGGGGAACAAGGAAAGATACAGCTTTAAAAGGCAAGACTACCTAGTGGAAATCAACGTAAATTAAAAAGATAAAGCAGAAGAAATACAATAATAATCAGAAAAGAAGACAGTAAAATACCCTTCGGCACTGCTTTCAGAATTGATTTTTTCCACTTACATCATTTCCACCCAAATTCTTTCGCCCACAATTTTCAAAACTTTCTGATTTTCAAATAACTGTGTTCGTAATGAGCAATAAAGGGGCCGCTTCAGTGAATTATCTAAAAATATCTTGAGTAGAGCTTTCAAGAGTTCCTCAAACAAAATTCCTTCCTCACAACGACATAGAAAGGAACATGACAGCCACCCTCATCTGAATGTCACTTCACAGAGGCCGCTCTGGGAAGCCTCCACGTCCATGACCAAGGGAGGACCCAGCGAGCGTCTGGCACTTTGCTGAACGCGCCATACATTTTGGAAACACGCTGTTTTCCCTGCTTGGGGGACCTGCCGTCTGGCAGTAGAAACTCAAGGACTGTCAGAACTTGGAGAACTTCAGTGCTGTCACGAAACAGCCCCACTTTTCCCACCTCCAAAAAAGCACAAGCCTCCCCCTGGGACGTTCGCAGCTGGTGCACACAGGGGTATTTCTTTTCTCCTTTAATTTTAGTAGGGGGATTTCTTTATTCAAAAAAAATTAAGACATCTTTTGTATCATTACCCCGTTTCTCTTGCAGAATAATAAAACTAGTTTGTCAGGTCCCCAGAGATCATGGTAGGAACCGAGAAATAAGTACCCATGAGGTTAACGAGCAGAAATGGCTTGTTGGGTGAATGCTTAGATCTTAAGGCATCCAGTGCGCACACCGACAGAATCAGGTTGGAAATCTAACCAAACCCCTTCATTTTCTAGAGGGCAGGGCCACAGGGGTGGTGCTGAAGATCAATCTCCCGGCCCCCTGACCGCCTCCGTGAGAAGGCAAACCCCGGAGCACCCCAGGGGGGAGGCAGGAGGCAGCCAGGCAAGGACGCTGGAGGTGGCGCCCGGCTCCTCTGGCGCGCGCTAGCTTCCCGGGCTGCAAACCTTGGCCCAGACCCAACCTGTCTGAGCTGGGCTGGGCTGGGCCACGAGCCTTGAAGCCCCAGGAAGCAGGCGAGTACAGGAGCCATCCCGGGGCGCGCGAACACCCCGGGTCCCAGATCTCTCTCTGCGGGCCATCCCCCAGGCGGTTGGCCTGCTGGCCCATTTGTCTGCACGGTCCCCCTAGCCGACTGAGCTCCCCACAGAACACACAAACGCGCAGAGCCGGCGCTTTGGGAGTCTTTTATTTCGTGTTGTCAACCGAGGTCGCAGTCCAGAGCCAGATGGTTACCAGCCAAGGAAGCGAACGAGCGCGCCCGCGCTCCAGGGTTCCTGGTACCACCGGAGGTGTCCCGTGGGGAGAGCTGGGTACAGCCGTCGCCTACTCCCAGGAGGCTGGTCCTCTCAGAAGGCGGCAGTGAGGTGGCAGTGTGGACAGCACACCGCAGAGACAAGTTCAAGGAGGCCACACAGCACTGTACGGAATGGTTTAGGCAGAATACGAAAGGATCTGAGAGCGGAGAAACGGACAGAGCTCAGGAGAAGGAGGTTTCTCTGGAGGAGAGAAACGATCACCGGAGAAGGCACGAAGCGCAGAGAAAACAGAGCGAGCGAACAGAGGCAGGAAAGACTCATCTTTTCCTTTCTCAAATTCAGCATTATCGCTGGGGAAGGGGAGGAAAAGCCTTTTACCTTCTGCCTCAATGGAAGACAGGAGCAAGGCCGCGCCCAGGGCGGCGAGCGCTGGGGGAAGCCGGGTCCGCATGCTCGGCCTCTGAGCTCACAGCCACATGAAGGGATCTGCGGAAGAAGCAGTGACCGCATCAGAACCGGCTCTGGGCAGGCCTGGAACCAGGTTAGAACGGGAGCCTGGACCCAGTCCAGAATCTGACCATATCTGCCTTAATAACCACATGGCGGAGCCCAGCACATAATGGCCATATTGTGGAGCAGTGGAAGTGAAGTTCATCTACTTAAGTTTAATGAAGGCACTAGGAGGGAGTTCAAGTTTAAAGAGGGTCCTGTTTTCCTGGAGTCCCACTTAGCATCCCAGATGAAGGCTTTACCAGCCCCCACACGACTTCATCCTGCCCGGGCAATGGCTAATTCAGAGGTCATTTAATCCCTGACTCAACTAAATGTCTCTTCCAGCTGGGAGTTTATTTGGTGGCTTTTTCCTAGCTGCTGAACTCTTCAGGTAGCTGTACTTCAGAGGTCTCAGGGCAATTTGGAAAAGTATAATAAACCTTTTTTCTCTCTTTTTTCTTCATTTTGTTCTACCTACAAATATGCAGCTCTTTAAGGTCTGAAATGGATTGTACAGAAAGATGTAAGACCCAGCTGAAATCTGACCCTCCTGCTAACTGTGTTGTTTTCACATCTGATAAATCCTTTACCCTAGAAGGGGGGGAACAACTTTCAAATGCCTAATAAAAAGAGACAGCACAATAGAAGACGTGAAACACCCTCATCTGTTTTTCCAAGATGTTTTTTTAATAAAAATTCTCAATAAGTCTCTCTGCTTTTAACCATTTACTTATCCTGGAAGAGCTCGGATGTATGTGTGCCAGGAGAGAAAGTGTTCTATTCTGATCGCTCCTGATTCTGTAACTTGATTGTGAATTTTTTTAAAGACAAAGAGTCTTACTCATTTTTGTGGTTTCCCAGCACACAGTAGGTGCTTAACCTGTGTCTGCAGAACGGAATCTCCTAAAACAGTTTAAGTTCCAATCTAAAGACAAAAGCTAGTAGCAATGAACTAGCGACTGGAAGGCTGCCAGTGGCAAAACATAAAGGCAGAATTGACTCTGAAGCAGCATAAATTATTATAAGGCAACAGGCTAGGCCTCATGAAAAATGGAGGCGGCCAGGGGGCTGTCCTGCTTGGAAATCCAAAAGATGAAGCCCTCTTTGAGAAAAGAAACTGACAATCTCCAACCATGTCTTTCCAAATTATTGGCACCACGAATTAGGGCAGCTTTCCTCAGCCTGAGTGTAAATTACACGTTAAATGTCTGATCAGCAGGCATGCCAAATTGCCCGGAGTTCTTTTTTATGAAGCCAAGATTAAAATTTTGGCACTGTCCTGGGCATCTAAGGGCTCTAGCAATTTCTTTCTTCCTAATTAACAACTGTTGGACATTTCTAACTCTCTTGAAAGCAAGAGGTGAGACTGGCCCATTGTTCCCATCGGCTGCCCTCCACTTTGCTACGGTTACTTCCAACTCAGTTGGCAGTCGTGCTCCGGAAAAGTTAAAGGCTGATGGTCGACCCACCGAAAGCTGTGTGCAGATTCTTTCAAACAGCTGAACTCAACAGAAACCGGAGACGTGAAAGGACTTTTGACCGGGTCTAGAGCACCACCTATCGGTTCCTGACTCGTGGGCAAAATAAATCTCGCTCCGTGGTATCCGAACGCACAGCGTGAGCCAGCCAGCCAGGCGTTCAGTCCATACATGTTTTGAAATGAAAAGGTTTTCTCTCTTTTTTAATCAAAACATTCACTTGAATTCTTAGCAACATTCATTGAACATACTCAGACATAAATGTCTAAAAGTGGCCGGCGGCCCCGACGTGGCACCCAGGATTCCCTCACTTCACCCACGTGAATGAAATGAGTGAGTGAGTGAGTGTGGGGAGGGGTGCTAAAGGGACCCGACCCCTTCTGCCCCTTGGCTGGAAGAGGACAATTCCTTAACTCTCGCGTCAAATTACAAAAGAAAACTGCACACACCTACCAGGGTCCCTCCAGATCCCATGCGCATCACGCACCCCTCTCCTACCCAACGCGACCTTGACATTAGTTAGCCAAGAGGCAGCTTAGAGCTCATTTCCTTTCTTGCCCAGTCTCTCCCCAGCATTCTTTAGAAGGCTTCACAGTCCTGGTCACCGCAGAGGGTGTCCCGAGGAACCCCAAACTGGTCACCGGGGGGTTCCCTACGACGCCAAATGTGGAGTACCTGTCCTGCTCCTGTGCTCCGGGTCCGCTCCCTAAATCAGCCTGATGCCTCGGGCTTTCTGACTCTACACGGTCTAGGATTTTGAGCTGGAAACCGCCTCAGAGGTCCCACAGACCAATACATCTGGGGGAGATGGAGAGAGGACTTTCTTTCTTCAGAGAGTCGGGGAAAGCAGGCCAAGGACGCGTCCCTTAGAGCTAGCCTAAACCACCACCTCGGACGCCTTGAAAAATGGAGGAGGACGAAGCTGGAGCACTTGACCGGGAATCTGCCTCGAGATGCCACACACACTCGTGCAGCCTGGACGAGCTGCAAAGCCCTTGCTCTTCAAAGAATTCCGCACGGTGCGTCACCGACACCAAAATACCTTCCCAGCGTTTGCGCTGCACCACTGCAAGCCCGGGTAAAGCCACCGCGCGAGACAAGGGGAGAGTGGTGGCCGCAGAGCCCGGCGCGCCCTTCATTGGAATCGACAGCACCTATGGGCGAGATTCCTTCACACCCCAGGTATCGAATGGGCTCCTTTGCGCGCGCACCACTGCCCTGCATCACTGAGAAAAGCGACCTTTCCTCCGCCCTCTAAACACCGAATGAATGACAAAAGTCGCAGGGAATTTCTCTGGCACAGCGACACCATTACAAGTCCAAACGGTCCTCACCCGGGACTCTTCACGGCTCCCGGCAAAGTGTGAGTTGGAAACAAGTTTCCCTGGTTATCTTCGAGAATAATGGAGTTGGGGGAAGGAGACAGAAACCCGACTGACCTGAGGAGGCGGCAGTGACGAGGTAGCGGCGGCGGCAGCGGCTCCTGGCGACGGAGAAGCTGGCGCTCCGTGCGACCCCAGCACGCTCGGTGGCAGACGCTGCTGTCTCCAGGAGCACCTGGCGGCCGCCTGGGCGTGGGCAGCAGCGGGGAGGTCCGGGAAGAGGCGGAGGAGGATCCGGGAGGAGCTGCAGGCGCGGCGGGACGGCGGAGACTGCCCGGGACAGCAGCGGCGGGCGCGCGGGCGCGTCTGGGCCGCTCGCCTGCGCCAAGTGGGAAAGACTCCGCGCCGCGGGCTACTTAATAGAGGGCTGTTCCCAGCTCTCACTTTACTCGGTTACGAAACGCCTGAGAAGGTGGACGGCTGCCACGGGGTGATGTATGCTCCTCCGGCGGTGAAAGAGGTCTACTTTTGGGAACGTGTGCATACTTCGAGCATTCCTTCGGCGTGAGGTGGCGAGCGCAGTAGTAGCAGCGCCCCGCGGGGGGCGGGGAGTAGGGAGGGCGCTGAGCGGGGGACAGCCGCCGCCCGACTCCCTGCCAAGGGAAGCCTTGCACTCCTCCGCTTGGGGCGGGGAGCTCGGGTTTCCCCATCCGTGCGATTTCTTTAATAAATTTGTCTAAATTAAGAACAATGGAGAAGGGGGCGACTCTCGTTTTCAGAACTGCTGGGATGCTTAACCCATTCACCCCAGCTCCAGCCTCTCCCCATCCCCCATCCCCACCACCTCCACCTTCCTCCCCCTCCGTCCTGGGTGCACTTAAAACCGATTTACAGGATTTCCATTAACTAACTGTCTGCGCTCGCGGCGCGCCTTCTGTCTTTTTCAATCGCGCTGAGCGGCTATCGGAAACCCGGACCGCAGCCCGCGCGCGGCTTCCGGAGGGGATGGGTTTCCCAGGCCTGTCTCGCTCCCTGGGTGCTTTGGGACAGAACTGGGGAGCTTAATTTGAGCCAAGGGAGAGGAAGAGGACAGTTGTGAACCTCAAGGGTCCTCGGAACAGGAAGGCGCTCAGCAACAAGTTCAATCCAGCATAGAAATTTCTCACTCCACCTGAACCAAAACCAGTCCCGGGCGGACGCCTTTGCCCTTAATGTACGCAGGGTCAAAGGGACACAGAGGAGCAAGTTTGACGCTCAAAAACGCCCTAAACACACTTTTGTGGAAGCAGGAGGTGGGGGCGACCTGTACCCACCCTGGCACCCCACCGCCGTCCCTGAGCAGGGATTCTGGCACTCAGGGTTGCCAGATTGTACAAAGGCGCATGGGCCGAAGCTTTGGGCGCTCACGCCGAGTCACCAAAGAAGCGCTACACATGTCTTTGCTGGCCCCAGGCCCTGCGCCTTTTGGGCTCTGCCGGGTTGAACCACGGAGGACTGGGGAGGAGACGTAGAGGGAAGGAAGAGCGGCGTCCGCAGAATTAACTGCAATAGTATAACAGGATCCTGAGGACATCTCCCCAGTGTAAACCCCCTTCTCTAGTTGATCTGACGTCTGCAAATGCTAGGCGTGGTAGTCTCCGAATTTGCCTTTAGAATGACAAGAACTTGCAGGGCGCCCCCCTTCCTGCGCCTCTCCCCACGCACAGGATGCCTGCGGCAAGAGCCCCCGAGCCAGACAGAGGACTGGAGCGAGGCGCTGCACAGACAAGGGAAGGGCCACCTCTGCACATTCCCGAGCACGCACAGCCCACGCGAAGTCCAGCTGGGCAGCTCGCACAAAGAGCCTACACAGTGCTCGGGCTTTTCCCCGGTCAAATCATCACAACCGGATTGTCTGACAAGCTCCCGGGCGTGAGCACGTGCTGGGGAAGCACCCGCAGACTAGCGCAGCGCAGCGAGCGGCGGTCAGCAACCCGGTCAGGTCTGCAGCCACATCGCCCTGCTACCACTGACACCTATCTGGAGCTTGTGGACAGCCCACCTATCACCTGGGCCGGCCTTTTGCCCACATCCCCACTCAACACGCGCAGTTCAGGGAACCCGGTCCAATCAGGCTCAGCGACACGAGTGGGCAGGTGGGTGGGAGGCAGCCGCAGGGACAGAGCCCAGGAGCAGAGAAGTCTCCCCGAACGCCGTTAAGGCACCCAGCCGAGCCACGCCATGCCCAAGAATGTCCTGGAGGCCCATAGGCCTGGAGAGGCCAAGGAAGCCCCCGGGAAAACGACACCTCAGTCCAGAAAAGGCAGAGTAAAACAGCTGCCTGGCGCGCCCGCCAGGCTGGCTGGGTCTGCAATTCACCTAACGGGGTGTGTGCGTGTGTGTATGCACTGGAGAGCACTTTTCTTTTATGTACTTAAATAAAAAATGTGATGGCGTTACAGAGCAAGTAACACCGGGTGTTCATTTTGTTGGCTTAAAAAGAGTTCTCTCTTGTTGATTTGGCTTCAGGCTGCAAATGCCTCTACCAGCCCGGGAGCTGAGCAGTCACCCTCCCTCTCCAGGGAGCCGAGGGCAGCACAGAGCTTCCTTTTCCTAAGGCTGGAGGCCACAGACCGGTGGAGGAGGCGCCGCCCCAGGGGACCAGCACTGTGCTCTCCAGGCCGGAACAGTATGCGGGGGATCCACGGGGGCATCTTCTCTAGCTCAAGGCATTGTAGCTCACGTACTCAGCTTTAAGGCATTTGAAAATAGTTGCTGCAAAGAAGTGTAGGTAATACAAACCACCGCCTTCAAACGCCCTCTCTCCCTCAGATAAACGATCCGTACGCAAAATTTCCAGAGTGGGACTAGAGAAAGAGGGAGGAGGGTACGCTGGGTTGAGGAGAATCCAGAGATTCAAGTATACCCATTCCCAGGGGACAGGAGTGCAATTCAAATGTATCCAAAGCTATCCCTCTCCTCCCCTCCTCTCTCCTCCGGTCTTCTCCCCTCCTCTCTCCCTCCCCTCTCCTCCCCTCTCCTCTCCTCTCCTTCTTTCCCTGCTCCAAGGTTCTGCTGCCACCTCGTCTCCCTCCGAGTCCTGGGTTCCCGGCGGTTCTGAGCCCTAGATTTCTTGTCCGACAGCGCCATCTAGCGGTCAGTGCTAACTTTGACATCGGAGGTCAAAGCTACAGAAGGAAGAGCTGGAAGTTGCTGACAGTTTTACAAGCCCTGGGTGAGTTTTTTTGAAAAACGTGTCGTTCATCTATTTGATTCTCAGTCCTGACTGACTGAGAGAGGGCCGGATGGGAGTACGATTGAGAGAAGGACACAAACTTTCCTTGTGCCGGCAATTACCTGACGGTACATGTCCCTTCTGTTTCCATGAACTCTGATTTCCTTAAGCAAAGTGTAAAGGATGAAAAGAAATAAATTTACTTAAGTGTTGAGAAGGCAACACTCTTCCACTTTTTTCGCCCTAAGATTCAATACTGTTTAAGTCACCTCTGCCACCACAGGCAACTTGGAATCTGTTTATTTTTTAACTATCAAAGCTGCTTAGGATACGAAATTTTGAGTCAGGCCATTGCTCTATATAAATCAGCAGTCAGTGTGTATATATTGACCTACACTTCCAGATTGATGGAAAACATGAACAGGAATTCATTTTTCAAGATTCAGTCTTGGCTTTCAAATTCCTTACCTAGTAGACTAAAATGCAATAATAATGAAATCAAGGTAAAAAAGAGGTTTCGTTGGTCTCAAAAGAAGTTCCTGTATAGAATGACATGTAACGAGACCAGAGCTCTGATTGATAACATATTCATTTTTTCTTCTTTTTTTATTTCTTTTTTTTTTTTTTCAGAAATAAAGTTTTAATCTGTTGTCGCAGCTGAAATGCAGCGGCATGTTCATAGCTCACTGCAGTCTTGAACTCGGGCTCCTGCAATTCTTCTGCCTCAGCCTCCCAAATAGCTAGGATTACAGGTGTAGGCCATCACATCTGGCTGCTAATACATTTTTATACATTTACTACTTCATTCAACTGCATTTGCAAAGTACTAACGCCCAGGGTACCAAACAGACAAGAATGCAGATTGGAATACTCCGAAAAGTTATGTGGAATGCGCCCTCTGGTGGAGAAGAGGAAAGGGACAGCTGTCATCCAATTCAATGTTTAAATTCTTTTTACCCTGAGTGTTCATTCAGCAAATGCCATTACTCTAGTCACAATGTTCACTAGGAACTGTGGGAGATTTTTTTAAAGGAAAACTAAAAAAAGCCTTGCACATAAGAAGCTAAAATGTAGTAAGAAAACCAAAAAATAAGCATAGGTGCAAGTTATATATGATTCAAGGGCGGTCTGAAGACAGCGCGTAATTGAAAGCTGAAGGATCAGTGCAAAAAAATAATTTGAAAGGAAATGCACGGGACAGAAGAACAAGATAAATGACATCACGGGAGGCAATGGGCTCAATACAGGATCTGGAACATTCCATGGGAAAAAAAATTGATACAATTTCTCCACAAACTACTGATAAGGGAAAAGGAGAGAAAGAGTAGATTGTTACAAAACAAAATTATTTAAGCACTGTAATGACCAAACAATAATTATAACAGTTATTGTCAGTAACTGTTTAGAACCTGAGCTTTTTATCATACTTATAAGCTGGCAAGTTAACCTGCCATAGTTTCATGGATGCTGAAAAAACACAGAAAGAATCAAAGACAAAGGACTTGCTTGCTCATTGTAATAACTGTAGCCAGAATATTATCATTTACACCAGTTTCTCAGTCCCAATTCCCACAGGGCAACACAGAAAGAGCCAGGTAATACTGCAAACGCACAGTAGGAGTTTGAGCTTGAGATCTTTTATAAGCTCTATAAGCCTGCCTGGCCTTTGCCTCGGAGAGACACATTATTTTTGTTATACTGGACAGTAAACAAATCTGCCCTTTGCTCTGGAGGCAGAAATTATCTCTCTCTTCCAACTGTAATTATACAAACATCCTTAAAGAGATCATGTAGAACTCAGCAGTCAGCGTCTGCTTAGCAGACATGCAGAAACATGAGAGGTCCACGGACAAATATTTCCCAACATTAAGAATCATTAGGAGTTCATGGGAGGTAGAGAGTACTGTGTGGTGAAGTGGTCCCTGAAGGATTTCTAGAGAAGGAAGACTTTAAAAGGCCAGAGGGAGCATTCTAAGCACAAAGTTCATAATAAGAAGTCAAAAAAATAGAACAGGCAATGTCCCGGGCAATAATAAAGCAGAGTTGTTTTAGCAGAAAGTTTGTGAGCATAGCTGGAATAGAGATTGGAAGTAGCTCAGACTTTATTCCGCAAACACCCACTGTATTTTACATACTACACAAGGTCTTTTACAGAGGTCAGCCCATGGAACTACATGTGCTGTAGTTTAGGAATTGAGGCTCAGAGAAGTTAAGTTATTTACTAGTACATTTTGTAACCAGGATTTGAGCTCAAGAGCTCTCTGTCATCTAAGTCTGTGGTCTTTCCATTTTGTGTGCATTAAAATTAATGGTTGTTAATCCATAGGAATGACAACAGATTTTAAAAAAAAAAAGATGGAGACTTTCCCTCTTTTATGTTTACATGGATGGAGCTGGAACATATTCTTCTTAGCAAAGTATCTCAAGAATGGAAGAAAAAGTATCCATTGTACTCAGTTCTACTATAAAACCAATATATAAGCACTCATATTTCCATATGAAAGCTGTAACCAAACTACAGCCCAAGATGAAGGGGAAAGAGGAGGGGTGAGAGGGACGGGGCATGGGTGGAGGGGCATGGAGGAGGGGGAAGGCTGGGTGGAGGGAGGGTAAAGGGTCGGACCACACCTATGGTGCATTTTACAAGGGTACATGTCCAATCTACTAAGTGTAGAATATTAATGTCTTAACACAATAATTAGAAAGTGCAGTGAAGGCTATGTTAACCAGTTTGATGAAAGTATTTCAAATTGTATATAAAATCAGCACATTGTCCCTCATAAATGCATTAATACACAGCTTTGATTTAATTTTTAAAAAATCTTGTAAAAAAAAAAAGTCTAGTCTGGAAACAGGTCTCAGGGTAACACGCTAGGAAGACACCCTGCCAGCAAGAGATGGGGGAGAGGGCACCAGAGTTCAGGTAAGAGACGCTGAGAGTCTTTACAGCAGCAGCAAACCAAGAGAAAGAGGGTGGGCTTTAAAAAGAAAGGGCAGAGAAATATCTTACGATGACAGGCAAAGCCAGGTGGTGATGCCATGAGGAAATTAGGGAAGTAGGGCGGGGGAGCCAGTTTTAGGGACCAGCATGAAATGGCTTTAACTGCCTTATTATGATCAAAATTCTTGGACATATATTAATGTAACTTGAGTAGTATCTGAGAGTCAAATACAGAAGATTTTTTTTTTTTTTTTGAGACAGGAGCCTCAAGCTGTCCCCCTGGGTACAGTGCCGTGGCATCTCAGCTCACAGCAACCTCCAACTCCTGGGCTCAAGCGAGTCTCCTGCCTCTGCCTCCCAAGTAGCTGGGACCACAGGCGCCCGCCACAGCGCCTGGCCATTTTTTGGTTGCAGCCATCATTGTTGCTTGGCGGGCCCGGGCTGGGGATTCGAACCCGCCACCTTAGGTGTATGTGGCTGGTGCCTTAGCTGCTTGAGCCACAGGCGCCGAGCCAGAAGATTTTTTTTTAAAGAAATATATTCTTTTCTTTTACTCAGGAAATTGCAAACCATAACAAAAAGAAAAAAACTACTAAAGAGACGTTTGCCCTCCGTGCAGCTGTTATTCCAAGGGAGAACGGCGGCACTGCTGTTTCTGCTCCCCGGCAAGCTTGTGCTTGGGTGGCTGTGTATGTAACACATAAACTGTGTGTGATGCACAAGCTTCTGGGAAACGCTCGGCTTCCTCCGTCTGCTGCCCAAGTGTTGGGCTCATCAAGCTGGAAGGACAGAAAGTCCTCACTGGTTGTTTAAATTGAGAAAAGCAGCTCAAATCCTCACACAGTCCACTTTTTAAAACAAAATGTGGTTGTACTTTACTGAATGCCTTTTTTTCCTTGTATTTTTTATTTTTCCTTGGTAATAAAACCTTTAAAATAAAACTACAAACTGCCACCAAGATAAAGTTCCTGACCTTTGATATTAGGAGCACGTAAGGACATGTTCACAACCAGGACCACAGTTAGAAACCCAAATATTATTTTTTTATTTAGACTTTTCAGAAATAAAGTTTTGTGCCTTTCCTATTTTTATCACTACTTATGAAGCTGAGAGGACTGGTCTTGCACTTTCTAGCAGGGCTCAACGCTCATTCCAATTCTTACTCAGGAGGGAAGCCGAGGGTCTCCGTGAGTGAGCAAAGCATGTTCAGGGCAGGCCATGGGGTGGGCTGTATGCCCGGCGTGGCACCCTCTCCTTCTGCCTCTGCCCCACGGGCTGGAAGACCACCTGTTGCCTCAAGTGGCCCTGGGAGGTCACAAGCCAGAGTGCAGGAAAACAATCACTAATGGGGACAGAAAAACATTTACATTGATGTCTGAATGCCACCCTCAGACCAATTAAATCTGACCCCCAGGTTGAGAGCTGGGCATTTGTCCATTTTTAAAGCTGCCTGGGTAATTTCTGCTGGCCAGTGATGGCCATGAAATCTGTGCTAAGATGTGCTGGGCACTCAGCTATCACCATACAGAGCAAGAGCAGGCATCTAGAGCTAGTAGGTAAGAAAGGCTGGCCACCTGTAAGGTGGGCTCCAAACTGATGGTCCAAATGGGTGTTTAAATATGGGTTCTGGCCAGGTGCTGTGGCTCACACCTGTAATCCTAACACTCTAGGAGGCTGAGACGAGTGGATAGCCTGAGCTCAGGAGTTTGAGACCTGCCTGAGCAAGAGTGAGACCGCATCTCTACTAAAAATAAAAAAAACTAGCTGGGCATTGTGGCAGGTAGCTGTAGATCCAGCTACCCAGAGGCTGAGGCAGAGCTTGAGGTTGCTGTGAGCTATGATGAAGTCACAGCACTCTCCACAGGGCAACAGAGTGAGACTGTCTAAATAAATAAATAAATTTGGGTTCAGTTGAGCTAATAGTAATTGGGAAATTTTTTATGAGGAAACTGCCAAGCTGAGAGAAAAGTTGATTGGCCAGGGTCATAGAGCTGGTAAGGACAGTGGCCAAAATCAAAGCTAGTCCCTCCTGCTTCCCAGGTCTCCACCCTTCCCACTGACGGGTTACTCTTGGAGAAATTCAGTTCAGTGCTGCCATTGAGTTTCAATCGAACAAAAACATAGTCCAGTTTCATTTGCCAAAGGATGATCAAGATGCTATTTATTTCTGGTTCTTACTAATATTAATTCTAAAATACATCTCCAAAGATGAGAAAATGTTGCTCTGTTTCTTCTGAGGAAATACAGAGAATTTTTTCCTGTACTTATATTCAGCAGATTAATTTCACACAGAGAAAGCAATGAGATGTGTGGTGGACCCAGCCTAACAGTGACGGTGTAATAATTGTCACCGTGATGGCAGTAGTCAGACGTTCTCGCCTTAGAATCCTGTAACCAGCTCCCTCACTGCACATTTACAAAACCCGAGAAGTGGAGCCGTGAAGAGACCTGCTCCTTGTCATGTCTCTGTCAGCCATGCCAGGACGAGAATCCAGGCCCCGCTGCCTGGGGGGTCTTCTTCCCACCCACTGCTCCAGACGCCCTACTCCTGGGCATGTCATTAATTTTGCAGAACATGTGAGAACTCATTGCCTCCCTGTCTCAAGAGTGGAGCTGGCCTAGAGCCACGGAAGGCTGCCACCCATCACAGCATATCGGCATCTGCTACCTTTTACAGGAAAGCAAGACAAAACTTGCCACCATAGGCCGTGACACTTGCCACTAGATGTGCCCGGCCCACCCAGCACTACCAGGCCAGCTGACAGAGCTACTTGGCACCATCAGTTCCCACTACAGAGGGAGCGCCAGGGAGGTGTCTCCACGATCTGCCTGCAGCAGATACCAAGCAGCCCCAGGTCTGCCTGTGTCCACATGCCTGAGGGGACAGGCAGACCCAGCACAGTGGGCCTGTGTCCTGTGACAGGCAATGTCTGTTGTCTTCCTGAGGCCACCTTTGGAAATCCGTGAGCACGTGGCCTCACCCCCCTTTAATCTTTCCTCTCCTGAGAGTGTCACACTGTGCTGTCCCGCTGAGTGTGACAGGAAGAGGAATAACAGGGGCACTCGGGAGAATCGAGAGGGAGCCGATGTGGCCTCCCCAGGTCCTCAGATACCCAGTCCTTCTACCCTCTTGCTCCACAGATGAGGACGCTTGAACCACCTTGTCTAAATTGGCTGCACCAGCTTAAGACACAACGTAAGAATTTCAGCCAGTGGGAAAACGCAAAGACAAAACAGGGTCGGGGCAGAGGCGTAAAAGGGGGTTTATTGTCTTTGAGGAAGATTCTCACAAGCTGCTCTCTGGCAATTGGCCAGAACTTCACCCCAGGGAAACAGCTACCTGCAAGTGAGGAGGTTGGAAATGTGACCGTCTAAAACCCTGAGTCTCTATTACTGTGGCAGAAGGAGGAGAGGGACAATGACTCTACCACAGATGGAACAACGTCATGGTAAACATCTGTACCATCCTGCAAAAAGAAAAATGTAGCCTAAGAGCAATTAAGCTTTTAGGGGAGGCAAATAAAATGATATTAATTCAGAATAATGGAGGAAAGTTGTTCTGAAAAATTAAACCTGAATTATTCAAAGGGGTACAGCTTTACTCATACTAAATGCACACCAGAATTTAACAGAGGGTGTCTGGGAGAGTTACCGGCGTGAAGAAGGGGTAGAGAGTCAGTCCTGCATGCACACTGGACTAGCTCAGCTTACATGCTGGAGGATGAGGTGGTTAGAAGCCGTCTCATCAGGTCGGGCTGCTCTAACAAAAATACCATAGACTGGCGGGAATCACAATCATTTATTTCTCAAAGTTCTGGCCCAGAGGATTCAGTTGAGGAAACTGTCCCTGATTTGCAGGTGGCCAAGCTCTTGTGTCCGCAGGTGGCAAGACAAAGAGAGGGAGAGAAAGGAAGCACTGGCTCGCGTCTCTGCCGCAAAGGCACTGGTCCCATCCCAGCGGGCTCTGTCCCCAGGACCTGCTGACCTCCAAGTCACCCACCTCCAAACATCGCCACATGCGGAATTAGGGTTTCAACATAAGAACTGCGGGCAGGGGACACAAACTTTTGACAATAGCAGGAACATTTTCCTTTTAGAAAGTAAATGCTTTGTGTTTACACTACCAATTTTATTGTATGGACGCCTTTCTTCAGCAAATAGTGATGGGTCACCTTCTGTGGACCACTGTGCTGGGGACATGGTGTCTGACAATCAAGCTAAGCCAACCTCATCCAGGGCTGAGTATTGTTGCTAACTGACATTAGATTTAATAAGACTATAAGTGAAATTTTGATTTGTTTCCCTCAGTCTGGATAACGGCAGCCAAGCACAGGGGAATCTCCTTTGCACTGTGGTCTCCAGAAATTCTTTAACTCTTGGCCCTCACACTCATCATGATTTCGAGCTTGGTTTTACTTGGAATCAAAACGATCCTGTGAGCTCGATGGCCTGTGAAAACAGCAGGTCCCCAGAGAACAATGAGGCCTTGGAACCGTTTTTGGTGACTTCAGTGCAGGGACATGTGTTTTCCCTAACGAGTCATTTATCCCATTAAAACAATTCATAACAGACTTCATTTCATCCTTCCTATCATTGAGGACATCGAAAGAATTACGTGACTTTTTTTTTTATAAACAAACATTACCCTGGAAAGTGAAGAAGCCAAAACAAATGCGGCTATAAATAGAAAGAGGATAGAGACTTCCAGGAAAACGCAGGCCTTTTAGGGATGGCCGTGACTGAGCCACGCTTGTCACATACAAGTCTCGTCGGCTACAGATAAGTCGCAGAAGGACTCCCAGGTGCTCCCCAAACTTAGGACGCCTCCTTCTAGCACTTGGAGCTCACCGAGTCTCAGTCACACCCAGAACCTCACAAGTTTCTCCTCTGTGTCTGAGATGGATAGAAGTGAAAAGGAGCATATGACAGTGTCTCAGCTTACAGACTCCAAAGGGTCCAGGATGGCCTAAAGGGGCGGGAAAGAGATTACATGAGTCTGAGAGAGAAAGGCCGTTGACGTGGTAGGTATGGCGGACCTGCCAAGGGACAGTTAAACAGGAGAGAACGACGGAGAGGAAAGCACCGACCACGGAGCACGGTGTTTTCAGCCGCTTCCCTCACGGTGCACCTGAACCCGTAGTCAAACTGCCACAGCGCACTTCAGTTACGGTGATCAAAAAGAAAAAAAAGTAAGGAAACACTTAGTGTGCTTCAACTTCTTTCAAAAATAATTTAATCAGCAATCACTAAACTCATGGCACACTGAGATCCTCTCAGGGCACACCGGTTTGAAATCACAGAAATACAGGAAGACACTTAGAAATATATACATTGCCCTTAAAAGTACATCTTAACAATATCCTTTTGAAGTAGATGGAGCCAATGTTCCTTCTTCAGCATCCCAGACTTTTAAAATCTGATGTTTAAATAGACAGTTACATGATCTGCTGGATGCCACATCCTAGCGCTCAAACCCGGAGCTGCTGCCACAGCTGCCGAGAAGCAGGACGGGCTTCTGCTGGTGTCCTCCCACACAGACTGCCGGACACGTGCTGTTTCTCCCTCCCCGTGGCCCTCTGCCCTTGCCAACCTGTCCCCTCACTCAGGGGCTGACCTCCCAGCAGCTGCCCCGGGGCTCAGACTCCCCCTCCTCTGAATGGCTCTCTCCACCCAACTCTTCCCTCGGCCTTTGGAAAATGGTCCTGATAAACTCTGGTGAAGTGATCCTAACAGATCAGCTGCCCGGAAACCTTAAATTCTAACAAGTATTTGCAGAAAACGCTACTTGAAAGGGAAAAAAAGATACTGCAATGAAAGAATTTGAAGTATCACTCCCAAAAACAGTGTCTAGGGAGGAAGGGACACTATTCAGTATCTTTCTCCTCTGGAGACCTAAAAAAGCTGGGCCTCAGCACATCTGTCCACTTCTTTTTATACATTTTTAAAATGACTTAATAATATCTCATAAATATAAAACCAAAACTCAACTACAAGCATACTATGATATTCATTTTGAAATACGTATGGACTGGGAACTGCATAGCTGCTTACAGAAGTGTAAATTGACACAGCTGCTTTCAAAGCTCAGCATTTTATTACAAAGTTCAATACATATGAGCCAGAAATCCCGATCCTGGATGTTTACCCAGGAGAGAGGAAAATACAAGCACGTGTAAAGACCTGTATGGGAACGCTTATGACGGCACTATCCCTACGGCCACAGACTAGAAACAGCTATAATGACCACTCAAGGGCTAAACACGTTTAGAGCACGCAAACAACAGAGAATACTGACACATGAAAAGGAATACACTGCTGATATGTGCAACGTGGGTGGATTCCAAACGCACTGTGCCAAGTAAAAACCATCAGACAAAAGGAATGCATGCTACACGTGAATTCGTTTATATGACAGTGTGACACTGGCGAGACTACAGAGACAGAAGTCACAGCAGTGGTTTCCAAGGCCTGGGGCTGGGGATGGGGTAGTGGATTCACTGCAAAGCGGCAATGAAACTTTTGGCAGTCCTGAAATGTTCCACATAGTAGTTGTGGGGTGGTCAGAGGGCTTCATACATTTGCCAAAATGCATTGACTTATACAACGTAAAGAAGTCAAAGGGTTAATTTTATTGTCATCATTGTCCCTCAATAAATCTAATTTAAATGTGTATTAAAAGGCAAAACCTGGTGGCTCATGCCTAATAATCCCAGCACTCTGGGAGGCTTAGGCAGGTGAATTGTCAGAGCTAAGAATTTCAGACCAACCTGAGCCAGAGCAAGACCCCTTCTCTAAAAATAGCCAGGCATTGTGGTGGGTCTGTAGTCCCAGCTACTCAGGAGGCTGAGGCAGGAGGATTACCTGAGCCCATGAATATGAGGTTGGTGTGAGATATGACACCACAGCACTTTACCAAGGGCAAAAAAGTAAGACTTTCTCTCCAAAAAAAAAAAAAAAAAAAAAAAGTGTATTAAAGAAAACATGGCTTGAGATTTTTCAAATTTCAGATCTTAGAAAAATGTCTTTTTTAAAGAATTTCTTACATATTTACTTTAAGACAGGCACTCTGTTGAAAACTAGAAATACAAGGCATAATCCATGACTATACAGAGATTATAATCCAGAGGAGAGGGAGGAGTCCACAAAACCACAACTCTGAGTAGTGAGTGCATCCTAAGGGCATGCACAGGGGACACACAGCCAGGGCAGACTTCTGAAAATCATGGACTCTCAGAACAAGACATGCTTGGGCTGAGCCATGGTGCTGTAGGAGTCAGTCAGCCAGCTAAGGAAGAAGGGTCTCCTTAGCTCAGGAGGTAAAAAAGTACAGAGAGAGAGAGAGAGAAAGATGGTTCACAGGTCAGCTCTAGTTTGGAAAATTACCAAAATATATAACGTAATGAATGAAAAGGAGGAATTAGACAATGTATCAGAAAATATATTCTAAGCCAATAAGACATTAAAATGTGAGTTGTTCTTTCCAAGGAAGTGGCCAATGAGTTTGAGAATCCTGAAGACCAAGTTTATGAATGAACGGGATTCTTGCCTACTAACAAGAAGCTCACCTTGCTCTAGCACAGCCACTTATCAATTCTTCAAGTGACTCAGGGATGAGCACAGATGTTGCCTGGTATATTACTAACATCCTCTACTTCCTCACGTCCTGGAACTTCAGTTTGTGCATTCAGTGGCTTGACTCCAACTTTCTTGTATTGTTTTCAGCATATGAAAAAAAAGCACATAAAAAACTTGGCTGGCTGATGTCCTGGAACATACAGAAATCATCCAGCAGGATGTGTTAATTCATAGGACAAAATTCCCCTCTAAAGAGGTGACGACAACAATAGAATCTGGTTATCTAACTAAAGATAACCGTAGACTCATAAAGCAGATTCTAACAAGCTATCCCACAATACTTCTGCTTCCATTCTATTGGCCAGAATTTAGTCACATGGCCATGCCTCACTGCAAGGGAGGATGGGAAATGTAGTCTTTATTCCATGCAGTCATGCGCCCATCTGCCAGTCAAGAATGGGCATTCCAGGATAAGCAAGAGTTCCTGAGTTAAAGATCAAATTCCCCTACCCTCAGAATACTGGGACCATGGAGATGATACGTTTTTAGTTAAAACGTGAAGTTAGGATTTAATTATCAAAATTTTTCTCTGATTTGGAGCTATTTATTTGCAGTGTAATCCTGGAGACTCAGAGATTACAAAGCACGAAAGACAATGTCTAACACAAAGTAAAGGCTAGATTAAGGCCATGGTCTGTTTGTAATAGAGTCTGATGACTACAAAGGAGATAATTTAGTCTAATCCTCCCCCAGCCTTTCCTCCCACTCTCGTCCCATCTCCTCCCCTCCCCCATTCTCACACACAAATTCATTATAGTCTTGGTAACCTAGACGAAAATAAGAAGGTGAATTTGATAGAAGATACTATACAAAAGCAAGTAACATTTAATAAGATATTTACACAATGATAAATCTTTTCACAGAACTGTGTTTTCTTTTACAAATATTTTTAAACCACTATATTCCACCTTTTCAGGACTTCCTTGAAGCTTCGGGGGCAGATTGCCATGAGTCCATATGCTGAGCTGGTTCTGCCTCTAATCATTGCAATTTTTGTGGGTAAATTATTTTTTCAGTTACAAAGGCTAAAATTCTGTAGACAGTTCCAAACTTTTCAAATAAAAGGTTCTATTTTTGTATGCTTATTTTTCTAATTATTGGTCAGTGATTTATTATAACCAGGCAAGTTTTACAACAAATTGTCTACACTCTTGGTGACAAAACAAAATCACACTCACCTCTTTGAGTTATTATACAGTTGCCCTCGACTACTTTTCTCAAATTTGCATATCAATATGTCAGAGACAATTGGTTTTCTTTTATAAGTTCAGTTTTTCATGTCCAAGAATGTCGCTGAATACTGGGCAAGAAAAAAGAAAACACCAAAAAATGCAAAAATTTCTATGAACTACGGTTTAAGAAATGCCATTTTGGTGTGTATACTAGTGTTCTATTTTGGTAGAGAAGATATTTCCTGATGGTTAATTTTGCCTGCCAGACCTGAGAAAACCTTGATAAGACTGCTGGTCTATTATGTTTATTTTACTAAAAAGTATCCTGGGTAATTTCCATAGCACCAAAATGATCCCAGGAGGGAAAAAGAGGAATAACTACATATTTCCATTAATTATAGTATTGCAACAATAAACAAATACTATCAGAGATATTTCCATTGGGTTTTCCCTTTTTTAGGAAATTAAACAGAAAACAACATTACAATTTACTTAGGGACAAACTGTTTTGAGAACTGAATTTAGAATCAGGCCAAAAGACTGATTGTGTCATGCATTATTATACAAAGAGAACAAATTTGCCTCTAACCTTAAAAATGACTCAATGCAGCAGATCATGAATCACATTATTTAGACAACTATCTAATGACTGTGTGGGGAACTCTGAGCAAAAACAAAATCTTTCGAGTGTCCCCTTATCCTAAAGTGTTAGCAATGTCCTAGTATATTTCTCTCATGGTATCAGCAGTCTAAAATCAGTGACGTTCAAATTTTATTTTGTCTCTTTCACAAAGAGTTCATTATCACAAAAAGGGCTCCAAGACCTCTTTCCATGTAAAATACTTCTCTCACCACAGTCTTTTGGAAAGGATCTTTTTCTTTCCGAGATTAGAGTGGGAACTGTGGGCAAATTTGGCAGCCTAGTAGTTTAATGTCACTATAATCGTCAAAACTTTATTTGACATACAGAGCCGATGTGATGAAATTGATTACCTATTAATAAAAATTGTATACTACTTCAAAAGAAGTGGAAGTGTTAAGGGTGGGACCGGAGGTCGGGTCTCCATGTTCCCAGATTCTGAGTTCCCAGAACCAAAGGATGGTCACTGGTACCGCGAAAGCAGAGCAAGCAGGTGCAAGCAGGCAAAGAGCCAAGTTTAAAAGAGCTGCTCCCGGCTGCCTCGCCAAAATGTTAGGCAGCGCAGTGATGGCTCGAGGTAGCTGCTAAGATAATTGAACAGAGCAAGAGCAAGTAAATTCTAGCAAGAAAGGAAAAGTTTATTTTAACAGCTTGAATAGCAAGCCAGGCCTTCTCCTAGTGACCACAGGCATCGCGGACAGCGCAGGGCTGGGTTTTATACACAACTTTTGAGCGGTGTCAGCTGCTTCTGAGAAGTGTCCCAGGTCCTCATCAGGCTGTTCCCATAACAACTCATATCTATTTGTCCACATCAGAAAGTCCCAGGGGCATTCATTAGTCCTCTCAAAACAACCAGCTCTCCGCCACCCCAGACAACCACCTGTAAAGTCTCACACCTTCCAGATCTCAATTAGCCCATTCTCGCAAGAACTCAGTCCTGTCTGACCCAAGCTGGTTCCAAATAGTCAAAATAGCCTAACCTCATCCCCCACTCTCCCTGCTCATGTCTAACTCCCTTCCTAATAGAAGTGAATATAACACAGAATTTTAACTTATAAAAAAGTGTCTCTTAAGCTACAGGGTTTTTTTTTTAAAATATATCTCCAGTTATGAGTAATAAAATGAAGGCATAAAAACGCTGTAACTTAAAAATGTCACAGAGCTGGTGTGTTAGTTTTGGGGGGATACTATATCAAAATACCAGAAGCTGGCAGCAGAAACAACAGAAATTTATTTTCTCACAATTCTGGAGGCCAGAAGTCCAAGATCAAGGGAATAGACCTTAGTTTAATGTCTTCTGAGGCCCCTGTGCTTGGCTTTCAGGACCCCTTTCTCACTTCATCCTCACGGGACATCCCTTTGTGAGTGAATGTTTCTGTATCTCTCTCCGTGTCTGTGTTCTAATCCTCTCTTCTGCAAATAACACCAGTCATGCTGGGTTAGAACCCACCCCATACCCCCATGCAATGTAATTACCTCCTTAAAGCCTTGTCTCTAAATATACTCACCTTTTGAGTGAAGTACTGAAGGTTAGAATTTCCACAAATTTTAGAAGGACACATTTCAGCCCAAAACAGCTGGCTGAATTTGAAAATCAGACAAAGAAGGACCTCATTCCAACCTCTGACAGCTTTTGACTGCAAAGTCTCCAACATGGCGTCTCATATCTTCACTTTGGTACTCCAAATCATTTTCTACACAAGGAAATTTGCAAAAACAAAAGGGACAAAAATAAACTCATTTACTAGTTTGCTTCTACTTGCTAAAGCTGAGTCAGTCTCCTAAACGGCAAAAAGAAAAATAGCAAAATAGTTCCTCCTTTTATTTTATTTTATTTATTGTTTTTACTTTTATTTTTATTTTTTTAGAGACAGAGTCTCACTTTGTCGCCCTCAGTAGAGTGCCTTGACATCACAGCTCACAGCAACCTCCAGCTCTTGGGCTAGGGCGATTCTCTTGCCTCAGCCTCCCAAGTTGCTGGGACTATAGGCGCCCCCCCCCTCCCCCCCCAGCGTCCAGCTATTTTTGTTGCAGTTGCCACTGCTGTTTTAGCTGGCCGGGGCCAGGTTCAAACATGCTACTCTCAGTACCAGGGCGGGCGCCCTACTCACTGAGCACAGGCACCGCCCCCTCCTTTTATTAAGTGCTACTTTTCAGCTTTCTTTGGGGATTTTTGGAACTGAATCAACTCATAGAAAATCCACCAATGTATTTCAAATCTGGGCGGGAGGAAAAACTCATTACTTGAATGCAACATTGTATCAAGTGTATCAGTTGCACTTCTAGCTACACTTATAGCAGGACCTCTGTACCCTGACCACCCAAGGGACAGTAACAAACTGGGCAACATACAAAGATGGCCAATGTAAGGAACTAGGCCTTCTGTACTGAGACGGGCATGTCTGGTCTATGAAAATTAGGTCATTTTAAGGAGGTGGTCACTGTGGTCAACCATAGAGGTCCTGCTGTAATAGGAAATTTTAGTAACAGGGATTTAAATGATAAGGATCTTTCTTATATAACAGTGGCTGGCAGTTCCAGGTTTGTTAATTCAGAAGGAAAATGAATGGGGCTGCTGGTCTCCATCTCTCCCCTTTGCCCTGTCATGAATTGGTTTCTGTCATCCCGTAGGTGCAAGCGGGATGCCAGGCACCACCCCTCCACCCAAGCACAACAGGCTAGAAGGGAGGTCTTCCTCCTCCTAAAGCTTTATTGATCAAGGAGGGAAATGTTTCTCAGTGCACTCCCCCTTCCATTCACATGGTCCTGTTCTTTCCCAGACCACCCCTGGCAACGAGAAATGAACTTCATTCCATTGCTTTTTACACCGGTGCAGAGCCAAAATAGGCGCCTGCTGGACCGAGAGCATTTTTGACTAATTTCCTCACAAGGCCACCGTCCATGTTAACAGCAATGCAATCAAATTATATTTTAACAGAATTTTCATGAGAGAATTTTAATTGATAAACATCACTCTTCCAATGTATTCTGCAATGAATTCTGCCTTGTTCTATAACTATTGCTGTGTAAGAAGTCACACCCAAACGTAACCTAAAATGGCCAATCATTTCTTTTTCTCGTTGATCTTAGCTGAATGCACTCAGCCGGGCAGTTCTCACTTGGGGTCTCTAGACAGTTGAGGTCAGGCAGCTGGGACTGGGGTTATCCTGAAGGCTCGTACACCCATGTCTGGCACCTCACCTGGGCTGGAAAGGTTCAAGCAGTTGCAGGCTAGAACAGCTAAAGCTCCTTGGATGTTTCTCTCTCTTTCTAGGAGGCCTCTCCACATGCTGACTTCAGGGTAGGTGGACTTACCCACCTGGTGGCTGAGGCTCCGTTAGCAAGTGTCTGGTGAGAACCCGTCTGTTTGGCCTTTTCCAAACTATCCTTGGAAGTCACAGGGCATCACTTTTGCTACATTAGTCGTCAAGGCAGCTGCAAGACTGCTCAGGTTCAAGGAGAGGAAATATGGACTCCACATCTTCATAATGTGAGTGTCAAAAAATTGGTGGACATTGTTAATAGTCCCAGACACCCAGTTAGAGGTTGGCTGTTCTGTCAGCAACTCAGCTGGAACACCGTGTAGGCTACCTGTGACTCTGCTAGACCTGCTTGCCTAGTCATCTGAGCCTCCAGACCCTCATCATTCATTGTCCCTTCTGTGGGTAATTCCCAGTGTCCCTTCTGTGGGTAATTCCCAAGTAGACCTGCTTTCCACCGATGGACTATTGGTGAAAAGGGGCCAGGTCTTCCGGTTAATCCCTAGCTATTTTGATAGAGCCAAAATCAACACGCCTGAGAGTAAAGACTCTCAAATCCAGTGTTTCAAACTAGAAAATGCATAGGTCTTACATCCTCTCATACTTTTTGGTCTCCAAAGAAGGGGTAAAGTGCAAAAATACCCCAAATAGTGAAGTGGACTATTGTCCTACACCATTGATGCCCGAGACTGCCTGGCTCCCTGTCCCTCAGGTACACAAAACAGAGAACCAAAAATCAGGAGGCCAGTGTGGAAGGAAGCCCCACCTTGCTGGGCCACCCTGAGCCCGCCTGCCCCGCCCCCTACCCCTCTGAGGACAAAGGGTGGGTTGGATATTGTCTTGCTCATCTAGTAAAAAGAATGAGCATCTATAATCTTATCTCATTTGTTCCTGAATGCCTCTCTGCTCGGGATCAGTTAAGCAGACTGATCTTTTCTTGAAGGGAAGGTTGAAGTGAGAGCCCGGAGATGCCATGTATGGGTATCCCTCAAAGCAATGTCATAGAGAGAAATTAAAGAAGAATTCTTAGGGATGGCTTAGCTATTTAGAAAGAAAAACTACATAATTGACATATATTAAAAGAAGGAAAGGAAGGAGCTCCAGGAGCTCCATGATTCTCAGTCAAGCACACACAGTGCATGATGTGTGAGCAGGACATTCGAGCCCGAGTGTCCCTGAGTCAGCCTTAAGTTACATTCGTTTACGTTGTTTCTTCATTTGTTTGTTTTGTTTTACTTTAAGCAGGAATGTTCAGGAAAACAGGAAGTTATTTTTTGCAAGTACTTTTGAGAAACCAAAGCACAATATTTACAAGCACTTTTTTTCAGTCTGATACATGGTGGAATTGAGAATATGTACATATTCTCATAAAATGTAAGTAAAATCTGTACTGTATTTGTCAGCAGTATTTGTCGGGAGTCAAACTGAGAATATGGACACACTAGTCATCACCAAATACAAATAAATAAATTCTATCCTGTGTTTTCTAATTGTTTCTAATTCTGTGACTAAGATGAGGCAAGAGTTTTCCTCTAAACCATAAAAAATGTGTCTTACTATTTCTATTCGTAACCGTGATATTATAAATATTTGGTTTTGGAGACTGCTTTTGTTTAGGTGTTGTAAAGAACTGCCTTTGGGGAGTGGTAAGCTCTGTTCACCAAGGAAGGTCGATTTTATCCTCCAACCTTGCCCCCTTGGCCCACTGCTTTTGACTTTGCCCATCTACCTTGTTTCCCTGAAAATAAGACACTGTCTTATATTTATTTTTTCTCAAGAAGACACACTAAAACTTATTTTCAGGGGATGTCTTTTACTTTTTTTACAGTTTTTGGCCGGGTCTGGGTTTGAACCTACCACCTCCAGCATATGGGGCCAGTGCCCTACTCCTTTGAGCCACAGGCGCCACCTGGGATGTCTTATTTTTATTAAGTATAATATAACAAATCTACATTTATTCAAGTACAGTTAAGTCATCTTCTTCTGTAACCTGACGGGGAGCCACCCTTGTTGGTGGGGCTGCTGCTTGTGATGCGTGAACTCCTTTCCCCTAGCCATTCACACATGCACAATAGGATGCCTGCTATCGCGGTTACCACACGTGCACCCCCACAAGTGCAATGTTTGGAGAAAGGAGCTGTGGCAGATAAAAGGCATTGCAGTCTTCCTTCATGGCTCCACCAGAAATGCATGGTCTTATTATCATGGGGTAATCACTAGGTCTTATTATCAGGGTAGGGCTTATATTTCACAAATGAATGCATAGAAATCCTGCTAGGGATTATTTTTGGGGTAGGTCTTATTTTCAGGGAAACACAGTAGCTCCAGCTAACTCAGCCAATTAAAAAAGAAAGATAAAAGAAGACAAAATAGCTTCTTAAAATTCGAAACTTTGTTGGAAGCATTCCTACTTGTAAAAACTTTGTTATACAGAATAACTCTAACAGATTAAAACAGGATGCAGAATCTCGCTATCACAGCGTGATAGGTGATGCAGAGGAATCCTTTGCCTCCCTCATTTCCTGACATTCCTGCCTAGAAAATCTCCCATTCTGCATAAGAAGCACATGGGAAGGATAGGCAGAGGGTCAATTTCAAGAGGAAAACATGTGTGAAAAATTCATAAACTGAAGAAAACCATTAGCATGAACCTCTGTGGCTGGGGTGGGCAGTAAGAGCAGCACAGTGAGTGCCATTATCACTGGTAATAATAATGCCCAGCATTTCCTAAGCAGGCAGAGAAAGGCATACTAAGTTGGTAAGTTGGCACTGAAGATGTAGCTTCAGTATCACTGACAGATAAGGCACGCCGCACACACGGGGTGTTTCTTTAAGCCAAGTGTCCAACAGAAGTTCATTAAGTCTCTTTCTGTAATACTTCCCACTCTACATCAAAACTTCAAAATTATAAAAGAATGAAGTCAACATACAACAATCAGCAGCATTGCTATGCACTAACACCAAACTATCTAAGAAAGAAATTAAGAAAAAAACTCAGCTGGGCACCATGGCTGACACTTGCAATCCCAACACTTTGGAAGGCTGAAGCTGGAGCATCACTTGAGGCTAGGAGTTTGAGACTAGCCTGAATAACATACCAAAACCACACCTCTATGAAAACTACAAAAATTAGCCAGGCCTATTGTGTGCCTATAGCCCCAGCTACTTGGGAAGCTGAGGTGGGAGGATCACTGGAGCCCAGGAGGCTGTAGGAAACTGAGATCATGCCACTGCACTCCAGCTTGGGCAATGAAGCAGATTCTGTCTTTAAAAAGAAAGGAAAGGAAGGGAAGGGAAGGGAAGGGAAGGGAAGAAAAAGGAAAGAACTCATTAGTAATAGCCAAAGTAATAATAGCAACAATAAAATATCTTGGAATAAATTTAACTGAAGAAGTTAAGGATTTGTACACTGAAGACTATAAAACATTGATGAAAACGATTGAAGAAGATGCAAAGAAATTTTTAAAAATCCATTGTTATAGATTAGAAGAATTAATATTGTTAAAATGTTCATATTACTGAAAACAGTTTACAGATTCAACATAGTCTCTATCAGAATTCCAATGAGATTTTTCACAGAAATAGAAAAATAATCCTAAAATTTATATGGAACCACAAAAGAATCTGAACAGCCAAAGCAATCTGAAACAGAAAATCTACTATAAAGCTATAGTCATCAAAACATCCTGGTACTGGCACAAAAACAAACAGATAGACCGATGATGGAACAGATGCATCCATTTATAATCAATTGTTCTTCTTTATAAGAACACACAGTGAGGAAAGTACAGTCTCTTCACCAAATGGTGTTAGAAAAACAGGTATGTGCAGAAAAATGAAATTAGACCCTCATTTCAGACCGTATATAAAAATCAACTCACCCTAGATTAAAAATTCAAACATAAGACCTAAAACTGTGATTCTACTAGGAGAAAACTTAGGGGGAAATTCCATGACATTGGTCTGGGGAAAAAAATTTAATGTGACCCCAAAAGCACAGGCAACAAAAGCAAAAATAGATACATGGGATTACACCAAACTAAAAAGTTTCTGCCCAGCAAGGAAAAACAATCAACAGATTGAAAATACCGCCTAAGGAATGGGAGGACAGACTTGCAAAGCCAACATCGGATGCAGGGTTAATATCCAAAAAACAGACGGAATTCAAACTACTCAGTAATAAGAAAACAAATAATCCCATTAAAAAAATGGGCCAAGTGGGTCATAAGGTGGCTCATGCTTGTAATTCTAGCACTCTAGGAGGCCGAGGCAAGTGGACTGCTTTAGCTCACAAGTTCAAGACCAGCCTGAGCCGGAGAGAGATCTCGTCTCTAAACCTAGCTGGGCATTGTGGTGGGCGCCTGTAGTCCCAGCTATCTGGGAGGCTGAGGCAAGGGAATCGCTTGATCCCCAAAGTTTGAGGTTGCTGTGAGCTATGATGCTACAGCACTCTACTGAGGGTGACAAAGTGAGACTCTGTCTCAAAAAATAAATAAATAAAATGGGCAAAGAATGTGAATGGACATTTTTCAAAAGAAGATTTATTGACAGCCAACAAGTCTATGAAAAAATACTCAACCTCACTAATCATCAGGGAAATGCAAATTAAAATTACCATATTACCTCACATCTGTTAGAATGGCTACTATCTACAAGATAAAAGATAACAAGTGTTGGTGAGAACGTAAAGGAATGGATTCCCTTGCACACTATACTAATGTAAATTAGTATAGCCATTATGGAAAATAGTATGGAAGTTCCTCAAGAAATTATAAACAGAACTCCTGTCTGATGCAGGAATACCACTATTGGGTATACACCAAAAGGAAACGAAATCAGTAAGTCATATTTAACATGCCCTCCACGTTCATTGCTGCAGGACTCACAATAGTCAAGTTCTGGAATCAACCTAAATATTCATCCACAGAGGGATGGATAAAGAACACGTGGTGTGTAGACAGAGGAGAATACTAGTCGGCTTACAAAGAGGAACATTCTGTCATTTGTAATGACACCAATGTACCCAGAGCACGTTCTATGAAGCGAAAGAAGCCGGGCACAGAAAGAGAAAGAGCTGGTGACTCCCCGCTTCCGTGGAGTGCGAAAGACTCCAACACAGAAAACACAGTCAACACAGTAAACGGCGGCTGCCGTAGGCTGGGGTGGGGGAGTGGGGGATGCTGGTCAAAGGACACAAAATCTCAGTCAAACAGGAGGAATAATTTAAAGAGGTCTATGGTACGTCATGGCGACTACAGTTAATAACAAGTTATATATTTGAAAATTACTAAGAGGCTAGCTTTTTTTTTTTTTTTTTTTTTTTTGAGACAGACTCTCACTACGTTGCCCTCATAGAGTGTCCTGGCATCACAGCTCACAGCAACCTCAGACTCCTGGGCTCAAGTGATTCTCTTCCCTCAGCCTCCGGAGTAGCTGGGACTAGAGGTGCTCGCCAGGACACCTGGCTGCTTTTAGAGACCGGGGTCTCCTCCGGCCCAGGCTGGTCTCCAATTCATGAGCTCAAGCCAATCCACTCACCTTGGCCTCCCAGAGTGCTGGGATTCCAGGTGTGAGCCACCGTGCCCAGCAAGAGGCTAGATTGTAAGTTTTCTCACCACAAAGGAAAAAATTATGTGCGGTAGAGCTTACGTGAAGTCTTAGGTCTTCCACAATGTGTGTGAATATCCAAACCTCATTCGTGCTGCACACCGTTAAGTAGATACAATTTTTACTTATCAATTAAAAGTAAAGGAAAAAAACTTCAAAATTGCGTTTCTATAAATTTTTTTCCAAACATTAACTCAGTATATATTCAAGGGATGCTCCAACAATATTCATTTCTCCCTCAAATATTATGTAATACCCCCAGGAAGTACAAGGTAGCCCTTAAACTTCAAGGAACTTGCGATTGAACAAGAGAAATAACCGAGGGCACATTTGCCATTCCACACACGCATACGCAGTGCTGCAGGAGTTAAACAAAAAACAGTGATGAATTGTTCCTGGCCAGATCCTGATGTATTTTATTTTTATTTCATTTTTATTTATCTTGTTTTCGAGATGAGTTCTCACTCTGTCACATAGGCTGGAGTGCAGTGGCAAGATTATACCTCCCTGCGACCTCTGTCCTCCTGCCTCAGCCTCCCAAGTAGCTAGAACTACAGGATCCTGATATTTTAAATTTAGATCCACTGAAACACGGAGTTTAATTTTGTGGTAACAGGTTTCCTTTTCCTATACCTTTCCAATACTGCCCTCTAGTGGTACGTGGCTTCCTTGCAGAGCCTCTCAAGTCTGTTGGGTAGAGAAGGGCTGCGGTCCCCAACCTGGGGCCCCTGTTAAGGACGCGCGCACCGCACCACCGCCTGCTCAGCCTCCAGTCCCATACCCCTACATCGCTGGTCTGTGGAAAAAATGTGTTCCACGAAACTGGTCCCTGGTGCCGAAAAGACTTGGGACAGCTGCAGAAAGGGATGTGGGAACTTTTCGCCGCATCAACAAATTGTTGCTGAATCTGACTTGATTTGTGAACATAGTGTCAAGCTATGAGCCATTTGGGGGAAAGCCTTTGTTCTGTCAGGAATAACTGTTGCAATCTTCCAGGAAAATTGTGTCCTGCCAAAAAAAGTAGTATGGCTTATGGAATCCTTATCACAGGATGCACTGGGAAAGGCGGTGAAAGGCGGTGATCCCTGAAAAACAAGATAATGGGAGGAAAAATAGACCTTCCCTTACCTTCGTGAAAAATCCACTCCCTGTCTCCAGGCTGCTGCCCAGAGCAGCTTCTTTGCAGAGGCTGCTAAGGGAAGAGGAAGCTCACAGTTCCCTACGTCTGGATCTGATTGAAACATCGTCCTAAGAACTTTGAAATCTAGATGCATGAATCAAAAGTCAAAAATCCTGTCCTGTCCAAAGTGGAGCTGTTTTCTGTTTTGCAAGAAATGACAACGTAGCTAATGACAACCTTTAGCTAAGTATGCTGACCTTCTGGGAAAACCTCTTCCACCTTTCCCAAGAAAAGGCTGAATTGGGTGAAAGGTTGTCAATGCAACAGGCAGGGTTACAACTTTGAATACGGTTGTTGCATCAACAAAACAAAAACATGGATTGTGCTTTAGGTACGGATTGAAGGAGTGTGTGCCTAAGAATCATCTCTTCTTTCTGTGGCACATTAGGGTTTTACAGGAGAGGCGCTAACAGGCACTCACAAAAGCCCAAGCTGGAACAGTCCTTCTCACCCGAAGCTTTGCAGTACAGACATCCCTGACTTTCCAAAATCCACAGCCACTCAAGTCCACAATCTCCCAACATGGAAACCCATGGACAGGAAGAGTGGGCCCTCTGGGTCTCTGGGTTTCTCATCCCTTAAATACTGTGTTTTTGAGCCACGGTTGGCTGACTCCATGGATGCTGAACCTGCAGATATGGAAAACAGACTGCTCTGACCTCACACTGCTGCTTCAGGGCCCTGCTGAGTGAGCAAGCATGGCTCAGCATGCAAGTCCCCTCCTCCGGGGACTTGGTCTGTCTTATTCAGGGAAGTACACCCCAGGGCCTGGAGCTCTGCCAGGTTCCACAGTAGACTTTTCAATGTTTGTTGAATGCGTACATGAAGGAAAAATGCCCCTCACTTCTCCATGCAAATCACTTCTGCCTTGTGACACAAGGAAAGGTAGGTTTGGGGAGTATCTGAAGACAGAACTGTGGGCAGAGCAGCACCTGGATGAGCTGATTTCTCCTGAAATTGGTGAAGCAGTTGACAAGAAAAAATGGGGTGAGAGGAATATGGAAAATCACATTCCTGGGCATTTGGGCTGTGCTAGTAACTCTCCAGAACGAAATGGGATACTTTGAAGGGCTGTAATGTTCCTGCTATGGACAGGTGGGTTCTAACTACAGTTCTTGTGTTCTGAGATTTGAATATCTGTCAATTAATTTTCTTTAAAGGAATAAATGATAACTTCTAGTCCTAGGTCATCTCCACCATGAACTTTCCTATTTTCCTCTGATTACTGAAGGTGAAAATCTAAGAATCATGCAGCCTACGATTCCCTACTGATTTTTTTTTTTTAAGTTTCGGTCAGGGCTGGGTTTGAACCCACCACTTATAGCATATGGGGCCGGTGCCCTACTCCTTTGAGCCACAGGCGCTGCCCTTTCCTACTGATTTTTTCTCTTCATGACATTTTACTTCTCACATGAAGCGTAGCTTATAGGACATTCGATTGTTGTTAATATTCTCACTATACCCTAGCCACCCTTTCTTTCATCCAAACTGACAACTCAGTTCCCTCAATATTTTAAAACCTTGCAAAGTCTATCACAATATCATCCACATTAGCCCTTTTACCTCCATTTTGGTCCCCTGCCTAAATCTTCTGAATTTCTCCATATATTTTTTCCTACCCCCATGGAAAAATCAAGAAATGCTGTGACAGGTCTTCAGATGTCAAAATTTCATCAGTTTCAGATTCCGTACATTTCGGAATTTCTCTTCCCCTTGCCACTAAAACTTTGAGCAGAATTCTACATTTCTAGAATTAACTTATTTTCTACCTTTCTTTTACTCTTATTAAAAAGAAACATTCTTTAATTATGCTTCACTCCTACTTGATACAGGATTCCCCCACTCAGGGCTGGATGGGGACCCCTCATTTCTCTAAGCCCTAACAGGTTCAGGTCCTGGCCCCAACTCTAGGCACAAACAGGTTCTCTGTAGGCCGAATTCTCTGCACAAACACGCTCATAAAAAGCAGCCTGACCAGGGGCAGTCAGGGCAGCCTCTCCGGGAGCACGCCCGACTGCTTCTCCCAGAGCAGAGAAGCGTGCCTCAGGTGGGACCATATTCCTCTGCACTGTGGCAATTTTAAAATTCACTTCTGCCCAAGCCCCTGGAGCCCAAGAGATGTGACATATGCCAGACATACATTCCATCTCCCCAAATCCCCTGCCTGTGGGATAGGAAAAGCAGCACAGAAACCCCTAGATAGAAAGCCCAAACAGGCTCCCACTCAGGTTCCCACCTTTGGCTTGATGAAGGCTCTTCCCCCCCCCCTTATCTTTTTATCTTTCAATAAAATCTGCCCTTTCACTTATTTGTGTAGTTAGTGGATTCATTCTTCACTCTCAAGACTAAGGACTTGTCAGGGAAAGAAATCCCAGCTACTTATTCAGCGTAGGTTGAATACGCCAAGCACATAGACTATTACAAGGGAGGCTTCATCTGTGAGGAAGTTCAAGGCATCAGCACTTAAGTAGCAGAGCCACTGATTGGCATGGAGAAGGATCTGAAACAAATTTTGCCAACAGTGGTACCCCTGGGTTGACAGATCCCAAGGCAATCAGAGCCCTTTCTTTAATTTTTGAACTCAGAACCAGAAACAGCTCTCATTTTCCTTCAGGTATATACTGCCAAAATTCCTGTGTTGAACCCCTAAACTCCCAGAGTGACCATATTTGGAGATAGAGACCCTAAGAAAGTAATAGAGGTTAAATGAGGTCATAGGTGTGTCCCTAATACGATATTATTGTATTCTTTTTTTTTTTTTTTTTTTTGCAGTTTTTGGCCAGGGCTGGGTTTGAACCCACCACCTCCAGTATATAGGGCCAGCGCCCTACTCCTTCAAGCGACAGGTGCCACCCAAGTCTCAGCTTCTTATAAATGGACACCAATAATATTGGATTAGGGATGCATCCTTATGACCTCATTTAACCTTTATTACTTCCTTAGAAGCCCTATCTCCAAATATGATCATTCTGGGAATATAGGGGTTCAACACAGGAATTTTGGCTAACCTAATCACTTGTGCCCTCGTATTAATCTGAAATTTTAAAAAAAGAAGAAGAGAAAGAAACACTAAGGCTTGTTTTCTCTCCACACACCCCAAGGAAAGGCCACATGAGGATGTGGGGAGAAGGCGGTTCTCTATCTCCAAGCCAGTAGGAGAGCCCTCACTGGGAACCACACAGCTAACACCTGACCTGGGACTCCTAATGCTCTAGAACTGTGAGAAACTAAAGTCCTATTGTTTAAACTGTCCAATCTGTGGTGTTTTGTAATGGTGGCCAAAACCAGTGAGTATGGGGTGGGGGAGAAGCAGGGAAAGGTGAGTTAACAGAGTTACATTTCTGCTATGTTGAAAAAGGGACTTTAAGGAAAGAGCCAAGACAAGAGATGGAGACAGAGTCCTAAAAACTGTGCTGTGATCCAGTCTTTACTCACAGAATGAAGAACAGAATATCACAGAAGTATCCTGCTTTACTTCTCTTTTTACCTACAATGTGTATGAATGAGTTTTATAATCAAAAATTATTTTTAAAGTAACTATTAACTGCTCCGTAGAAGTCAATTTCTTTTTCTTTCTCAGAATACTTAATAATCACCTGTGACAAAAAGCCATTTCTGCCAATTAAGTCTTGATTTGGAAACAAGTTATCACAAATGTATTATCTAAACTAGACTCCTGCAGCGTTATGAAATGAACATAGGATATCTTTCAAGACTTGAGGAATAAACTGGTATTAAAAAGTTATTTTTGAAAAATATATAACTTTGTTTTGCTTTTCTTGAATCCTGTTAGCTGCTGTTTGTCCAGACTCTTATTGATAAATACAGACAGAGGTAAACAACAAAGAGAATCTGAGCTCCTCTTGATGGCATTCTTTCTTAGTATGTTCCAACTAAAGTAGAAACAGACTTTTTATAAAAATCATTTCCATGATCATTAGGGTAGGATTAAGATGAGAAAATGGCCACTTGCAAAGATATACTTTGTGACCAAGACTATCAAGATGGTCCATTGCATACCGATTTCCCAAAGGAAATTCTGTTTTAGGAAAAAGCATCACATGAAAATCCATCCAAACGTTAATGGTCATGGACTGTTTCAGTTAATTGCATTAATACAGATAAAATAGAAAGGAAAGAGAAATGACGAGGCCAAACAAAGACACTCACTTTTAACCATCAGAATAACACCAGGGAATATTTTCAGCCACTCAGGGAAGATGACAGCCTCCTACAAGGTCAGCAAAGATATGGCATCATCCTAGAATTCAAGAAACAGCTGCTTGTCTTTTGTTATATTAATGGAGAATTTAAAATTGGAAGTCAATGCTCAAACCCAAAGTTATATACAAACACACATATATAACACTAACACTAAGTCTGCGCAATCTATACTATATTATGATTTTCCCTTCCTTTAACTGACTTTAAAATGATCATTGCAATAGGAAGTTCTCTAGTGTTCAAGCTGTCTAATTGCAAACATTCAATCATGTTCCCCCAGTGTATTATACTAGGATAAAAATGTAGAAAATGTCTTTGATTGTGATTGGTTTTCCTCACAAATTAGATAAGTCATCCAAAACATCCTTGATTTATAGAAGCTCCTTTTTTTTTTTTTTTCATTGTTTGGGATTCCTTGAAGGTACAAAGAATTAGGTTACACTGATTGCACTTGTTAGATAAAGTTCCTCTTATAATTGTGCCCCGCCCCAGGAGGTGTGCCATACACCATGACCCCCTGTCCCCCTTCCTCCTCTCCTCTTCCTGCTCCCTCATTCCCCTACCCCACTTATATTAGCTCATCTACTGCCTTCATATTAGAATTGAGTACATTGGATTCTTGCTTCTCCATTCTTGTGATGCTTTACTAAGAAGAAAGTGTTCCACCTCCATCCAGCTTAATATAAAAGATGTAACATCTCCATCTTCTTTAATAGCTGAATACTGTTCCATGGTATACGTATGCCACAGCTTGTGAATCCATTCCTGGGTTGGTGGGCATTTAGGCTGTTTCCACATTTTGGCGATTGTAAATTGAGCTGCAATAAACAGGTCACATTTGCTAATGCAAACGTCCTTACAATAAAATAATTTTATTTATTCTGAGTAGATGCCTAGTAATGATATTGCAGGATCAAATGGGAGATCTAATTTGAGTTCTTTGAGGATTCTCCAAACTTCATTCCAAAAAGGTTGTATTAGTTTTAATACTCTAGCAGTGTAAAAGTGTTTCTTTCTCTCCACGTCCTTGCCAGCATCTGCAGCTTTGAGACTTTGTGATGTGGGCCAGTCTCACTGGGGGTTAGGTGATATCTCAGAGTAGTTTTGATTTGCCTTTCTCTGATGATTAGGGACGATTAGCCTTTTTTCACATTCATCTGTCTTCTTTAGAGAAGGTTCTATTCATGTCTTTTGCCCAGTGATATACGGAATTGTTGGATCTATTTTTGTTGATTAATTTGAGTTCTATGTAGATGCTAGTTATCAAGCTTTTGTCCAATTGATAATATGCAAATATCTTTTCCCATTCTGAAGGTTATCTATTTGCTTGGGTTGTTGTTTCCTTAGCTGTACAGAAACTTTTCAGTTTAATTAAGTTCTATGTGTTTATTTTTGTTGTTGTTGCAATTGCCATAGAAGTCTTCTTTATAAAATCTTTCTGCAAGTCAATGTCTGTGTTTTCCCCACACTTTCTTCAAAGATATTTATTGTTTCATGCTTTAGATTTAAATTTTTTATGCATCTTGAATCAATTTTTGTAAGTGGTGAGAAGTGTGGGTCTAGTTTCAATCCTTTACATTTATTTATCCAGTTCTCCCAACACCATCTCTTGAATAGGGATTCTTTTCCCCAGTGTATGTTTTTGTTTGGTTTATCAAAGATCCAGTGGCTATAAGATGTTAGTTTCATGTCATGATTTTCTATTCAGTTCCAATGCAAATGCCTCTATTTTTGAACTAATACTATGCTGTTTTGATCAGCATGGCCTTGTAGTATAGTCAAAAGTCTGGTAGGGTGATATCCCTGGCTTTGCTGTTTGTTTTGTTTTGTTTTGTTTTTGCTTTTTTTTGGCTGGGGCTGGGTTTGAATCTACCACTGCTGGTATATGGGGCCGGCACCATACTCCTTTGAGCCACAAGCACTGTCCCTACCCCCGGCCTTGTTTTTATTACTAAGAATTGCCTTGGCTATATGGAGTTTCTTCTGATTCCATACAAAATGAAGAATTATTTTTTCCAAATCTTGAAAGTATGATGGTGGCATTTTAATAGGGATTGCATTGAATCTGTAGATTGCTTCCAGTAGTATAAACATTTTAACAATGTTGATTCTTCCTAGCCATGAGAATGGTATTTTCTTCCACTTGTAAATATCTTCTGCTATTTCTTTTCTTAGGGTTTCATAATTTTCTTTAGGGATCTTTCACCTCTTTTGTTATGTATATTCCTGGGTATTTCCTTTTTTTTTTTTTTTTTGGAAGCTACTATGAAGGGATTTGTGTCTTTGATTAGCTTCTCATCTTGGCTGTTATTGACATATACAAGGCTACTGAGTTGTGAACATTGATCTCTTTCTGAACTCAACTATCATTTAGCATAAGGTTGTTTAATTTCCATCTTTATGTGGGGATGAATGTTTTTGTTAAAGTTCCACCTTTATTGCCTTGTGGTCTAAGAAGATACAAGGTATGATACCTATTATTTTAATTTTGCTGAGGTTGCATTAATATCCTAGGATATGGTCTATTTTGGAGTACGTATCATTCTCTGGTAAGAAAAAAGTATATTCTTTTGCTTTGCAATGGTGTGTTCTGTGTATGTCTATTAATCCCATCTGTTCTAGGGTCACATTTAAGTCCTTTGTATCTTTGGTTAGTTTCTGTTTAGAGGATGTGTCCAGTACTGTCTGAAGAGTGTTAAAGTCCACAGTTATTATGGTGTTATGGGATAAGATATTGCTCAGACCCATCAAAGTCTGTTTCATAAATCTAGGAACATTTGAGTTAGGTGCATAAATATATATTTTTTTTTTTTTTTTGAGACAGAGCCTCAAGCTGTCCCCCTGGGTAGAGTGCCGTGGCATTACAGCTCACAGCAATCTCCAACTCCTGGGCTCAAGCGAGTCTCCTGCCTCCGCCTCCCAAGTAGCTGGGACCACAGGCGCCCGCCACAACGCCCGGCTTTTTTTTGGGTTGCAGCCGTCATTGTTGTTTGGCGGGTCCGGGCTGGGGATTCTAACCCGCCACCTTAGGTGTACGTGGCTGGCGCCTTAGCCGGTTGAGCTATAGGCGCCGAGCCAAGTATTTAAAATTGAAATGTCATCTTGTTGTATTGTGCCTTTGACCAGTATAAAGTGTCCAATTTTGTCTTTCTTAACTTTAGTTGTTTGAATCCACTTGTATCTGAAAATAAGATTGCAACCCTCCTTTCTTCTGATTTCCATTTGCTTAAAACACTGTTTTCCGTCCCTTAACCCTGAGTCTTGATTTGTCCTTCAAGGCTAGGTGTGTGTCCTATAGACAGGATATGGATGGCTTATGCTTTTTAACCCAGTAAGTCAGCCTGTGCCTCTGCAATGGAGAATTCAGTCCGTTGATACAGTGAGAGTTGATAAGTGTGGTGGAATTCTACTCTTCTTACTTTGTGAAAGTCCATTTTGTAGCTTTATCCTTTGCACTATTGTGGAAGCTAAGTTTTGACCTTTAGTTTCTGGGTGTTTACTTTGCTGGTGGTCCATAATGATGGTCAGTGTTGAGAATAGGTCTAAGTATTTCCTGTAGAGCTAGTCTTGTTGTGATGAATTTCCTCGGTGTTTGTATATCTACAAAAGATTTGATTTCTCCATCAATTTTGAAGCTTAGTTTAGTGGGATACAGAATTCTGGGCTAAAATTTGTTTTGTTTAAGAATGTTGAAGTTGGATGACCAGGCCCTCGGCTTGGAAAGTTTCATTTGAAAAGTCTGCTAATAGAGTCATCCTAATGGCTCTGCCTATGTAGATCAGTTGGCACTTACTTCTGGCTGCTTGTAGAATTTTTCTTTCATCTTGACTTTGGACAGGTTCATTACTATGTGTCTTGGGGAACCTCTGTATGACTTGAGATGACTTGGGGTTCAAAATCCCTCTAAAGGAGTATGTTGGGGTCTTTAGTAAAACTTGGGAAATTTTCATTTTTGATAGTCTCCAGTTGGGCTTCCATTTTGGGGGGACAATCCTCTTCCCCTTCAGGGATCCCTATTATTCATATGTTTGAATGCTTCATGGAGTCTCGTAGTTCTCTAAGTACCTGTTTGGGTTTCTCTCTCTTTTCTGCCTGTTTAACTACGTGGGTTAACTAAAAAACTTAACCCTCTAGCTCTGAGGTTCTTTCTTCACCATGGCTTAACCTATTTTTGATACTTTCTACTGCATCTTTACAGTCCCTGATTGTCTCCTTTATTTACTTAAACTCCACAATATCATTTCTATATGCTAAATATCTTTCATCTGACTTTTTTTTAATAATTAATTATTTTTTATGAAATCATAACTTTGTACATTGATGCATTTATGGGGTTCAGGGTACTTTTTTGATATACAATGTGAAATGTTTACATTGAACCAAGTAACACAACCATCACAATTATACTCATTTCTTAATAGTTTTGAAATGTACCATTGCATCATGCACATTAGGTGAGGTCCCCCTGAATACCCTCCCTTCTCCCATATTTCCTCTCCCCACCCCTCTCTGTCCTCTTCCCTTCTACTTTATGGACTATAGTTATGTTTTCCCATTCGTATGATTGTGTAGGTGTTTGTATATTGATTTCATAGTAGTATGGAGTACATTGGATACTTTTTTCCATTGTTGGGATACTTTGCTAAGAAGAATATGTTCCAGCTCCATCCAGGTAAACATAAAAGATGTGAAGTCTCCATCTTATTATGGCTGCATAGTATTCCATGGTATACATATACCACAATTTGTTAATCCATTCATGGGTCACTGGGCACTTGGGCTCTTTCCATGTCTTGGCTATAATGAATTGGGCTGCAGTAAACATTCTGGTGCAAATGTATTTGTTGTAAAATAATTTTTGATCATCTGGATATATACCTAGTAGAGGAATTGCAGGATCGAAGGGTAGGTCTACTTTTGAAATAACTTAGGAGACCTGGAAAAATAGAGTTGGACTCCCACTTAGCCTAATTAATTGGTAATTTATTTTACCTGCTGCAGGGGCTGCTGCTCCAAGAGACAGTCAGCAGCCCAGGTGTGAAGGTGAGTTGCCTTTTATAGGCTTTGGGCAAGCATATTACTGAAGCAAAACGTGGCTGGTTAAGGGGTTACAACTTGGGTAGTCATGGATATAGCAATGGAACAATAATTAATACACCTTCAGTTGACAATGGATACATCTCATAGCACAATGGTTATGGTTATACAACAGTAATTAATCAAGTCTTGGTGAGTTTTCCACCATTGTTCATCTACTGAGAACTTGGAGGTTTTGTGAATCTTGGGACTTTTCTTCCTTGTACCTGAAGCTTGTTCTTGGCAACCCTAGGGGGAAGAAGGGGGCCTGGGAACGTGGCTGGGAAGCACGTTCTCGGCCACCCTGGGGGGAGGAGGGACTTGCCTTGTTCCTGGAGTCGACTCTAGGGGGAGGAGGGAGGAGGAGGGAGGAGGATGGAAATGGGCTAGAGAGGGCAGGGGGAACAGGTGAGGGCAGTGGGGAGGGAACAGGTGAGGGCTGGGGAACAGGAGTGGGCAAGGGAAAGAGGGCTGGGTTACAACACTTTTAGTTCCTTGAGTGTTCTCCAAACATCTTTCCAAAAAGGTCATATTAGCTTGCATTCCCACCAGCAGTGTAGAAGTGTTCCCTTCTCTCCTCCTCCACACCAACATCTGTAGTTTTGGGATTTTGTGACGTGGGCTAATCTTACTGGAGTTTGATGATATCTCAGAGTGGTTTTGATTTGCATTTCTCTGATGATGAAGGATGATGAGCATTTTTTCATGTTTGTAGGCTATGCACCTGTCTTCATCAGAGAAGTTTCTGTTCAAGTCTCTTGCCCACATAGAAATGGGGTTATTTATTCTTTTCTAATTTATTAGTTTGAGTTCTCTGTAGGTTCTAGTTATCAGACCTTTGTCAGAAGCATAACCTGCAAAAATCTTCTCCCATTCTGAAGGTTGTCTGTTTGCTTTACTTACTGTGCTCTTGGCTATGCAAAAGCTTTTTAATTTGATCAAGTCCCAGTAGTGTATTTTTGGTGTTGCTTCAATTGCCCAGGGGGTCCTCCTCATAAAATTTTCTCCCAGGCCAATTTCTTCAAGTGTTTTCCCTGCACACTCTCCTAGTATTTTTATAGTTTCATGTCTTAAGTTTAAATCTTTTATCCAATGAGAATCAATTTTTGTTAATGGTGAAAGGTGGGGGTCCAGTTTCAGTCTTCTACAGGTCTCCAGCCAGTTCACCCAGCACCATTTGTTAAATAGGGAATCTTTCCCCCACTGAATATTTTTGATAGGCTTGTCAAAGATCAAATGACAATAAGTAGCTGAGTTCATCTCTTGGTTCTCTATTCTGTTCCATAAATCTACCGTTCTGTTTCTGTGCCAGTACCATGCTGTTTTGATCACTATAGATTTATAGTATAGCCTGAAGTTTGGTAATGTGATACCTCCCGATTTGTTCTTATTTCTGAGTAACATATTTGCTATTTGAGTTTTTTTCTGATTCTATATAAAATGAAGTACTATTTTTTCAAGTTCTTTGAAGTATGACAATGGTGCTTTAATAGGGATTGCATTAAATCTGTAGATTGCTTTGGGTAGTTTGGACATTTTAACAATGTTGATTCTTCCCAGCCACAAACGTGGTATGTTTTTCCATTTGTTAACATCCTCAGCTATTTCTTTTCTGAGTTTCATAGTTCTCCTTATAGAGATCCTTCACGTCCTTTGTTAGGTAAGTTCCCAGATATTTCATCTTCTTTGGCACTATTGTAAAAGAAATAGAGTCCTTGATTGTTTTTTCAGCTTGACTATTGTTGGCATAGATAAAAGCTATTGACTTGTAAGTATTGATTTTGTATCCTGATACAATGCTATATTCCTTAATCACTTTCAAGAGTTTTGAAGTTGAGTCCTTGGGATTTTCCAGGTATAGGATCATGTCATCAGCAAAGAGTGAGAGTTTATCTCTTCTGACCCTATTTGGATACCCTTGATCACCTTCTCTTGCCTGACTGCAATAGCTAAGACTTCCATTACTATGTTAAATAGCAGTGGAGACAGTGGGCATCCTTGCCTCATTCCTGATCTGAGTGGAAATGTTTTCAATTTTACACCATTCAATATGGTATTGGCTGTGGGTTTGCTATAAATGGCCTCTATCAGTTTAGGAAATGCCCCTTCTATGCCTATTTTCTTAAGAGTTCTGATCATGTAAGGATGCTGGATATTATCAAAGGCTTTTTCTGGGTCAATTGAGAGAATCATATATTCTTTGTTTTTTCTTTTATTGATGTGTTGTATTATATTTATAGATTTGCATATATTGAACCAGCCCTGTAACTCTGGAATAAAACCAACTTGACCATGATGTATAATTTTTTTGATGTGTTGTTGAATCCTGTTTGCTAAGATCTTATAGAATATTTTTGCATCAATATTCATTAATGATATTGGTCTATAATTTTCTTTCTTTGTTGGATCCTTTCTTGGTTTGGGGATCAGGGTGATATTTACTTCATAGAATGTGTTGGGGAGTATTCCTTTTTTTATGCTTTGGAAAACATTGCATAATATAGGTACTAGTTCCTCTTGAAATGTTTGATAGAATTTGGATGTGAAGCCATCTGGTCCTGGACCTTTCTTTTTAGGGAGATTTCAGATGGATGCTGCTATTTCAGTGGTTGATATAGGTCTATTTAAGATTTCTAATTCTTTCTGGTTGAATCTCAGAAGGTAGCATGCTTCCAGGTATTGGTACATTTCCTTCAGATTTTCATATTTCTAGGAATAGAGATTTTTATAGTAATCATTGAGGATTTTTTGAATTTCTAAAGTGTCTGTTGTTATTTCTCCTTTATCATTTCTGATAGACAATATTAGAGATTTTACTTTTATATTTCTGGTTAGGTTGGCCAAAGGTTTATCAATTTTGTTAGTTTTTTCATAAAACCAACTTTTTGTTTCATTGATCTTCTGAATGATCCTTTTGTTTTTAATTCCATTTAATTCTACCCTAATTCTGGTTATTTCTTTCATTCTGCTCAGTTTGGGGTTGGAATTTTCTTCCTTTTCCACTTGCCTGAGGTGATCCATTAAGTTGTTGGCCTCTTCTCTTTCTGTTTTCTTAATGAAGCCTTCCAATGCTATAAATTTCCCTCTTAGGACTTCCTTTGCAGTATCCCACAGGTTTCCAAAAATTTTTTGATTTCCTTCTTAATCTTGTCTTTGACCCAGCTATCAGTCAGCCTAAGATTATTTCACTTCCATGACTTTGTTTGAGTATGGAGATTCCCATTGCTGTTGAGTTCAACTTTTATTCCATGGTGGTCCAAGAAGATACAAGGAATAATTTCTATATTTTTTAATTTTCTGAGGTTAGACTTGTGTCCTAGGATATGATCTATTTTGGAGGATGACTCATGGGCTGGTGAGAAGAATGTATATTCAGTTTTATTAGTGTGAAATGTTCTGTAGAGGTCTGTAAAGTCCATTTGTTCTAGGGTCAGGTTTAAGTCTAATATTTCTTTGTTTAATTTCTTCTTGGGGGATCTATCCAAAACTGTCAAAGGGGTGTTAAAATCTCCAACTATTATAGTGCAAGAAGATATCAAATTGTTCATATCCATTAGGGTCTGCTTTATGAATTGAGGAGCATTCTGATAGGGTGCATAAATGTTCATTATCGAAATCTCTTCATTTTGGGTGTTTCCCTTGACAAATATGTAGGGACCTTCCTTATCTTTCTTTATCTTTGTTGGTTTAATGCCAATTGTATCTGCTACTAAAATTGCAACCCCTGCTTTTTTCTGGTTTCCATTTGCCTGTATTATACAAGTCCATCCCTTTACCCTGAGTCTATTTTTATCCTTTAAAAAAGGTGAGATTCTTGTATACAACAGATATCCAGTCTGAGTTTATGTATCCAGTCAGTCAGTCTGTGCCTCTTTAAAGAACAATTTAAACCATTCACATTAATTGAGAGAATTGATAAGCCTGGTTGTGTTTTGGGTGTCATGATTTTTGGATATCCAGTGGACAGTTTTAATCTTTTTACCACTGTGGAAGTTGGGTTTTGTTCAAAAAATTTCTGGCTGAGTTTACTTTGGAGGTAGAGCATTGCACAGGTCATTGTGGAGGATGGGTCTGAGAATATCCAGGAGAGCTGGTTAATTATAATTCTTCAATGTGTCTGTCATTAAAGTATTTGATTTTTCCATCACAAATGAAACTCAGTTTAGCTGGATAGAGGATCCTGGGCTGGAAGTTGTTTTGTTTTAAGAGATTGAAGGTTGATGACCATCTTCTTATGGTTGGAAACATTTTGGCTGAGAGATCTGCAGTTATTCTAATATTTCTCCCTTTTTAGGTGATGCTTTTCTTATGTCTGGCTGCCTGCAGAATTTTCTCTTTCATTTTCACTTTGGCAAAGTTAATCACAATGTGTCTAGAAGATGCTTTTTTATTAGGAATGAGTCTTGCTGGGGTTCTGAAACTGTCGGCTATCTGAAGTTCTGAATCTCTTGCAATTTTGGGGAAATTCTCCTCCAAAATCTTTTGGAGTAGAGCATCTGCACCTTTAGGACCATCCTCCTCTCTTTTGGGAATTCCTATAAGATGAATGTTTGATCTTTTGGAGTGATCCCACAACTCTCTCAGGGAATGATCATTTTTTGCTCTCCATTTGTCTACCTCGTTGAGTGTTTGGGAAGATTTAAAAGCTTTGTCCTCAGTTTCAGAGATCCTTTCTTCTGCCTGGTCAACTCTATTAGTGAGGGATTCTATTGTATTTTGGAGCTCCTCAACTAACTTCTTCATTTCCTTGAGCTTTGCTATCTCTTTTCTCATTATGTCCATATCTTGGGTGACTTGAGACAACTTTAGAACTACCCTTTGTTTCTATCTTTTCTTCCATTCTATTTATCTTATTTGGAATTCATATTTTGAATTCAGTTTCTGGCATTGTTGCCATTTGTGTGTGCACGACATCTTCAGGTGTATCTCCTTTGTCATTTCTTGGGGGGATTAATCTACTCTGGTTATTCATGTTACCAGAGTTCTTCTGTTGAGTCCACACCATGTTTATTTTCTACTGTTTGGTTATTAGAATGGGTAGGGTGATTGAATTGGGGTTCCCAGGTAGAAGAGATAGCCCCTTACCAAAGCCCTAGGCTTGGTAATTGTGGCTTATCTCCTACAACCTTAAAAAGTTTCAGAGTTTTGGCTGTAGATTCTGAGACCCTACTTGGTGAGATAGTGCAGAGTAGATCTGTTTTGATATCAGCCAACCTCTACACTATCCTAAGAAATCACCCTATTAGATTTAAATCTTGACTGTGAAGAGATACAAACAGCTATGACGCCCATCCCCCACCCTTCAGTTCTTTTCCACTACAGAACATCAGAGGTCAACTCAGAATGTCCCAGAGTAGACAGCCCCAGACACAGTTCCAACCAAATTGCCTGTGACCATACAAACCCTGCCCAACAGAGAGGGATTCAAGGACAATTCAAAACAAAGGGATTCAAAGCACAATTGGAGCCAGGGATCCATACTCCTACCTGCCAGACTCAGTCCACACTATTGTTTGCTTCTCTGCTCACAGGCCCAGTTGGAGCCAGGGGTAACACCCCCACCTACCAGTTTCAGTCCACACACAGTTAGCCTCTGGAGTAGGTTCTGAAGTAGTGCCTGCCAAATCAGTTGGAGTCAGGGGACCATTCCCTGTCTGCCAGTCTCAGTCCGCTGCCTGGCAAGCCTCTGTTCACAGGCTCTGTTAGAGTCAGGGCACCACACTCCGCCTGCAGGTCTCAGTCCTCACCTGGTAAGCCTCTGCTGACTAGCCCCACTGGAGGCAGTAGAGTACGTCCTAGCCCTCAGGGCTTGGTTCACACCCAGTAAGCCACTGCTTCAGGGTTCTATTGGAATCAGCAGACCATGCCCCTGCTCTCAGGTCCACGCCTAGTAAGCCCTTGCTCACAGGCCCAGCAGGGACTAGCCTTGTCTGCCAAACACAGTTCACACAAGGCAACCACTCTCTTGCTGTGGGTGTTGTCAAAGCCAGGGGTTCTGTATCCTGTGCCATGAGACACAGTCCAAACTAAGGGTCAACACTACCACTGGCCGGGCATAGTCCTAACCAGGGACTGCTCCTCCTCCCACTGAGTGACCTTTTCTTCTCACACCCTCTTTCTTCCCTGTTAGTCACAGATTTCATCCTGATAGTTGGTGGTCCATACTATGCCCAGGTCTCTCAGGACAAAACCAAACACTCTGTGCTCTGCAGGGGGCAGAGCTTCAGACTGCCATGCATGGGGGGAAAGGGTGGACTGGGAGTTTGGACTTGTGGGGAAAAATATCTGTTCAATTGTATGCCTGGTGGGGTGATGTCTAGGTTCCTAAGTGGGACCTCCCTGGAGAAAAAGACCTGGAGTTTCTCTTCACTGGAGCTCTCTCCAGTGAGGCAAAATAAGAGGTCTTTTGTCCCCTGCTCGTTAGCAGATACCCTGCGGCAGGGCTCCTGCTTGGAGGAGGGGTCTCCCATCCTCTAGTCAATAGGCTTTGTACCTGTAATTTGTTTTCTTGAATGCTCTTCCTTGGAGTTACAGCTTGCCGAAATTTTTCTTGGCTCAGCTCCCTGTCTGTGGCTTTGTAGAGTCTAGTTCCATCTAGTTTTTCTTCCTTTGCTCAGGAGCCTCTGACAAGGGTTGCCCCCCAGTCGGCCATCTTCCATACTTCTCTCATCTGACTTTGGGATCTGTCTTTCCATTTTCTTGTGTATTCCTTTTATTGTCTTTACCATCCATATTTTAAATTCCTTTTCTGTCAAGTCCATAAATTCTTTATAGGTGGAGTCTTCAGAAGTAGCTGCCTCATGGTCCCTTTCAGGAGTTCCTCTGTAAGGAGTTTCTTGGTTTTTCATGTTGCATGAATTTTCTGTTGGTTCCTCCTTCTTGTTCACCTTCTTGTCCTCCTTTTTCCTTCTCACTGCCTCTTTTGTTTCAAACAGAAGTCCTTGCTCTTGATGATAGTACATTGTAATATATCACCAGGACACCGGGTAGGCAATGTGGGTTTTTTTGAGACAGAGAGCATAGCCAGCAACCTCTGTGGTCCTTATTCCTCTATGGTCCTTAGTTACCTTTGGTGATTGCCTGATTATTTCCTCAGCATTCAGACCCTGCCAGGTTGGAATCTTAAATCTCACAAGAATCCCTCAAGGGGAAGTCACACAGTGCCTCCTGACACCATTTCCCATGGGGTGTGGGAGTCCCTCAGCCTGTCCCAAGAGTGGAGTTCTGATCCCTGCAGGCAGAATTAAGACAGCCATGCTTTAGGCCCCTGCTAAGATCTTCTCATGATCTTTCCACAATGGCAGCCTCTTTGCGGCTGAGACCTTTTCATTATGGCTGCCTCACCAACCACCAAACCCATGGCAAGTCCACTCCAACCAGCATTCAAATCTGGTTGCTGTATACTGTTTGAGTCCACCTACTCTTCCAAGATTGCCACTCAATACACAGCTTCCCCCAATAACTGAAAACTCTGGAAAGGCTTCCTCCCATCCAGGACCTCCGGGGGGAGGGGGGGCAGCCAATCCCAGCAGGTCACAATCACTTGCCTAATTCATCAGATTTCCACCACTCCATATCATACACTATATCTAGATCACCACCTCCTCCCTGTGTTCCCTGAGCTATGACTGCAGGTAAGGTCCCCGCATCAGATATGGCTGGGTTCTCTCTTTTCCCCATTCATTCTAGGAGTGCTCAGTTGAATGATTGTTCTGGACCCCCATCTTGATCCATCCCAGAAGTTCCTTTTTCTTTTTTTTTTTCAGACAGGGTCTTAAGCTGTTACCCTGGGTAGAGTGCCGTAGCGTTACAGTTCACAGCAACCTCAAACTCTTGGGCTTAAGCAATTCTCTTGCCTCAGCCTCCTAAGTAGCTGGGACTACAGGCACCCACCACAATGCCTGTCTATTTTTACATTGCAGTTGTCATTGTTGCTTAGCAGGCCCAGGCCAGATTTGAACCTGTAACCCTAGGTGTATGTGGCTGGCATCCTGCTGACTGAGCTATAGGCTGCCAGAAGCTCCTTTTTTTAAAGATGGTAAATAGCAATTATAAAACTACAATTTTTTTTTTTGAGTCAGAGACTCAAGCTGTCACCCTAGGTAGAGAGTGCCATGGCATCACAGCTCACAGCAACCTCCAACTCCTGGGCTCAAGCAATTTTCCTGCCTCCACCTCTCAAGTAGTTGGGACTACAGGTGCCTGCCACAATGCCCAGCTTTTTGTTTTTTTTTATTGCAGCCGTCATTGTTGTTTGGCGGGCCCAGGCTGGATTTGAACCTGCCAGCTCAGGTGTATGTGGCTGGTGCCTTAGCTGCTTGAGCCACAGGCACCGATCCAAAAACTTACAATTTTAATGGAGATAGTCAATCAGAGCAGACACATGGCAAGATCCACAGGAATCTGAGAGAAGGAATTAAAAAAAAATGCCATTTATGACAAAATATTTAATGTTGCTAGACATCAAGGAAATGCAAGTGAAAACCACAATGAGATATCACTTTGTCCCAGTTAGAATGGCTTTTTTAAAAGTCCAAAAACAATAGATATCAGCACGGCTGCAGAGAGAAAGGAATGCTTATACAGTCTTGGTGAGACATCAAATAAGTGCAAGATCTAAGGAAAACAGCATGGAGATCATTCAAAGAACTAAAAGTAGGGGCAGAGCCTGTAGCTCAAAGGAATAGGGCGCCGGCCCCATATACTAGAGGTGGCGGATACAAACCCAGCCCCAGCCAAAAAATAATAAAAAGAAGAATTAAAAGTAGACCAGCAATTTCACTACTGGATATTTACCCAAAGGAAAAGAAGTTTTTATCAAAAGAACACCTACCCTCAAATGTTTATTCTGGCACAATTTACAATTGCAAAGATGTAAAATCAACCCAAGTTCCCATTAATTCATGAATGGATTAACAAAATGTGGTATATGTATACCATGGAGTACTACTCAGCCATGAAGAAGGACAACCTAATGCCTTTGCAACACTTTGGATGGAACTGGAGACCATTATCCCAACTGAAGTTATCTAAAGAATGAAAAAAAGAATGTACTCTCTATGAAATTGGACTTTACAAAAACAATCCATGTAACCCAAAACATTTGTACTCCTGTAGTACAAATAAATTTATTATTGAAATAAATAAATAAAACCATAGATTTAGTTTAAAAAAACCTTTATGGGTGGCACCTGTGGCTCAAGTAGGGCACCAGCCCCGTATGTCAGAGGTGGTGGGTTCAAACCTAGCCCCAGCCAAAAAAAACCCTTCAACAATATTTTTTAAATATTCCCAATTTTAAAATGTTCTTTCTTATGTATTAAATAATTATCTGTGAGAATATTAGTTTCTTATAAAGAAAAAAGGAAAATCAACTTTTTTTCTTTTATAAACTACATGAGCAACTGACATGTAGCTTTAGCTAAACTTGGTAGAAATCACCAAGCAACACAAGTCCAGACAAGTTATTGGACATTGTGAGACAACATCACTGGAACAGGATGTTTGTGGGATGGTGATGTCAAGAAAGACATCTCTTTCTGTCTTGGGGGTAGACTATCTTAAAAGTTTTCATTTCAGGAAACTCTGAGTTATAAATTGGGATAAAAAGAGTAGAGGTTAAATTAACACTCTGAAATTAAAACCACAGGAGAATACGAATGGAAAGCTACTGTTCCCTATTTTCAAAGGATATAACTTTCTAAAGTGAATTTTACATGAAGAATATGAGTGGATGAAATGATATACAACTGCCATTTTATGCAATGAATATTTTGCTGAAAGTTACAAAAACAGAACTTGCAAAATACAATTCTTACTTTCAACAATCCAAAGGAGTTGGCTACTCAATCTTTTTTTAAATTTCAGATCAGTATGAGTGTATAATTAGGTTACGTTGTTTGCATTTGTTAGGTAAAGTCCAAGTTCTAGTTGAGCCCCTCAACCAGGTGTGCCATATACCCTTTTCATTATTCCCATTAGGTAAGAGTTTATCAGTCCCCCTCATACCCTCTCCCTTCTTCCCCCTGCCACCCACTTGAATTTAACTTTTTTTTTTATTTAGAGAAATCTTAAAACCTGACTAATAAAGTGAGGGTTTTCAGCTTTAGGACAAAAATGTTCAGGCTCACCTAAACAGGACCTCAAGTTTCTTTCAGATAATGGGGCATTGTAATATGTACAGGTTCTTCTTATCTGCCCTTCTTTAGAGCAAAAGATTTAATCTCTAATTTATTTGTTTGAAAAACATAATTGTATTAAAAGCTTTTAAAACTGCAGATGGCCATTGCATAACAAGTTTTATTTTTCAACAATGTATTATTAAAATCCACATTTTCTTCTATTAAAAATAATACTATTTGTTATGATGCCAATTTATGAAAAGTAACCAGTGATACAGTTTTCAAAGGGAATGAGGTCTGTGAAAAAGCAGCAAAGTTATCCTATGTACTTTTTTTCTCTCATCTTCTAAGAAGTATCATGGTTCAAAACAGATAAACAATGGACTTCAGAGTAAGAAATCTAGGTTTGAAATCTAGTTCAAGTGTGATTGCTATGCATTTGATCTCTGTTTTCTCAGCTTCTGGTTGTTGCTAATAATAGTAACAATAACTGGCTGGAAAAGATGACCACTTAGTTTATGTTTGGAATTTCTTGCTAAATCAGTGTTCTGGTTATCTGTTGGATAATATTATGAAAACAGGAAAGATTAATCTACAGATGGTATGTAGGGACATGGTCATTTGCTGTGCTGGTCTTTGGGGAAGAAATAACAATTGCTGCTTTCTCCAGCTCCTTATGTTCCAGCAACACTGGTCTTCTTTCAACATTTCAGCCAGGCAAAGCAATTTTCCTTTCCCTGTAAGGCTTTTCTCCTGACTTTTGGCTGGCTCCTTTTTCTCTGGTCTCAGTTCAAATGTCACTTCCTCTATAAGCCCTTTTTCTAGCTTCCACCTTAATATTCTTCCCAACAGATCACCCCTGCTGATCTGCAGTTCTCACTATTGGATAATATCATGGTTATGAATTTATTTGTTATCTCCACCAAGAGGAATGTAAGCTCCATGAAGGAATTTGTTGATCCATTTCATAGTTGTATTTCTGAGTCTTCAATAGGAACTTATACAAAGTAGACTTTCAATAAGTAATTATTGGATGGCTGGAAGGTTGGTTAGATGGATAATGAAGGGTCTAGATGTAGGGTCTAGGGTAGTAAAGATCCTACTCTGTTCATAACCTGACTGCTTCTCAACACTTTCATGATTAACACTTGTTCTTAGCCTCCATCACCTCTCACCTAGGTTGCTATAGAAGGCATCTCAGTGGCTCTCTTTCTACCATTGGCCCCCTATGGTTTAACACAGGAGCCAGATTAACCCTTTTTGAGCCCTGAAAGTCACTCTTTAAAGAGAAATCCTGGACTGCAGCCAGCTTTTTACAGAAGCTCCCATCCAGAAGGGCGCTTAAAGGACAGAAGTTTAGCAAAGGAGCTGATGGTTTGGAGTGGAGCCAAGAGAGAAAATTGAAGGGTGCACTTCAACCTTCCTGAGGCAAGCTGCAACCCCAAAAATACAATCAAAAGGTACAAAATCCACCACCAAGCAAACGGGAGCCCCCTCCCCCACAAGAAGGGCTCAAAGTTTACTCCATGCAAACAAGCGAGCAGAGTTCAAACATCCTCCCACTCTATCCCACGGGACAGACCCCCTAAAAACTGAACCTCCTACCCCTGCTGGTGTGCCATGGCACCCCTCTGCTAGGCATAAAACTGTAAAACTATATATATTCCTCACCTGCAACATTGAACTCTGAGGATCCCCCCCACCCCCCCGCCGTCTGGAGGTTTGTTACCTACAGAGTCCAGATTCTTGGGCATCTCCTTGAGGGTAGTAGAGCAGGGAAGGGCTGGTGCTGCTCTGTGCTGACTGTGGCAGAGGAGTGAGGAGAAGAAAGTTAGATCAGAAGAAGCCATACAGTAACAGTGGCATCCTAAGCTGCAAACTGATGCCATTCCAGATAGGCGAGCCCCATTTCTCTGGGCAACCAGAGGTTCCGGATAGCAGCCACAGGCCAAACAAACAGACTTGGTACTTTCATTAGTAAAGAGACAATTAGCACCAGCCCTCAGGGGAATAGCTGAGACAAAGGCAATGGGCAGGCAGAGGCTGGAATTGACACCTGAGTGTAAACTCTAACTTGCTTCAAGCCCAGAGCTGAGTTCTTCACCAGCTCTAGAAAGCCTCTGACTTGCAGAAGAATTTAGACAGGACAGAAGGTGTGAGGCTGTAACGGTCACAACTTTCAAAGAGTAAATTCTTCCCCTGCTGGACTGGCTTCAGATTTCCCAGCGAGCAACTCGCCCTCAGGGGAATGCTGAAACAAAGGCAGTGGAGGCAGGGATTGACACCTGAGTATAAACTCTAATTGCTGCCCAGGGTTGAGTTGCTCATCAGCGCTAACAGCCTCTTGACTTGCAGAGGAATCTAGCCATGACAGAAGACAAGGGGCTGGAATTAAGAGAACATTCACAGCCTAATTTAAATATGCAAGGCCCCCCTGCCAGACACAGATCTCTGCGTGATTTTGGCAGCCTTAAACCTGGGAGCAGTTGCCTACTAGCGTGAATAGGGTCACAGACCTGAGGGATTACGAGTGACTGGGTGCAAGGTGGGGAAGGAGGTATTAACCTTCCCAGACTAACCCATCTGCTGGGTGGGTCTTTGCCCTCATGAAGCACTGGAGCAAGTTATATCCGAGCTGCAAGCAGACCCCTCTTATCTAGCTGCTGGAAACATTTGAACTTTTCCACCTGAAATGGGTGCTGACTGGGACAACTGATTTGCACCCCTTAAACTGGGCAGACCACCCAGGGACTATTCAAAGGAGCACCCTGGGTGTATGGTTGAGGGAAGGTTTGATTTTCCTTGCCCAATTGTTGTTGATGGGGGGCGGGGTGATTTAATTGCTGGTATTTCTCCACAGCTGAGACTTCAACAAAGAGAAACTGAATCACTAGGGTAGGACAGAGACCAGCTGAAAATAAGACAGAGCCACTTAGCCCCACCACACCAAGCAGGTCCCCAGTCTCTCAGGCCATAACACCATATGGGTCCTTGACAAACCTCAAGGGGAAAAGCCAATTGGGGTAAAACAATCATGGGGCAGAATCAGTGAAAAAATTCTGGTAATATGAATAACCAGAGTAGATCAAGCCCCCCAAGAAAGGATGTGGCTGGTAATATGAATAACCAGAGTAGATCAACCCCCACCAAGAAAGGATGTGGCAGACGAAACTGAAGATCCTCTATATAAACAGATACCTGAGATGTCAGAAATTGAATTCAGAATTTGGATTGCAAATAAGATTAATAGAATAGAGGCAACGATAGAAATAGAAATTCAAGGAGCATTCCAAAAGTTCACTCAAAAATTCAACGAATTCAAAGACAAAACCACCAAAGATTTTGAAAAATTAAGGCAAGAGATTGCAGCCCTCAAAGATCTGAAAACTAAGGTAGAATCTCTTGGTAACAGAGTGCAAGAGGCAGAAGAAAGGATCTCAGACGTAGAAGACAAAACTTCTGAATATTTCCAAACGTCCAAGGAGAATCAGAAATGGAAAGCAAAAACAGATCATTCTCTCAGAGAGCTCTGGAATAATTCGAAGAAAACGAATATTCGCCTCATAGGAATCCCTGAAGGCGACAAAGTTGCTTCGCAAAACACAGAGGCTCTTCTGTATGAAATTATGACAGATCCTGAAATTCAGATTGCAGACAGCTTCAGAACCCCAGCACGACTCAACCCAAATAAGACATCTCATAGACACATCATAATTAATTTCACTAAAGTTAATATGAAAGAGAAAATCTTCAAAGAAGCAACATGTAAAAAAAAAAAAACCATAACCTATAAGGGGAAGAATATTAGAATAACTGTAGATAGATCTCTCTGCCAAAACCTTTCAGGCAAGAAGAGGGTGGTCGTCGACATTTAATCTCTTAAAACAAAATAACTTTCAGCCCAGGATCCTGTATCCAGCTAAACTGAGTTTCATTTATG
>NW_003852502.1:5996562-6002186 GCF_000181295.1 Otolemur garnettii | reverse complement strand
ATGGAATTGGAAAATGTTCTTCTTAGCAAAGTATCTCAAGAATGGAAGAAAAAGTATCCAATGTACACAGCCCTACTTTGAAACTAATTCATAGCTTTTATAGGAATGTCATAACCTAATTATAGCCTTAGAATATGGGGAGGGGGTGGGAGGGGGAGGTGACAGGGTGGATGGGGGGAGGGAGGGTGATTGGTGGGGTCACCTCTATGGTTTATCTTACAAGGGTACAAGTGAATCTAAAGCAGAGTATGAACGTTTTAACACAATAACTAAGAAAATGACATGAAGGTTATGTTAACCAGTTTGATGAGAGTATTTCAAAATTATATGAAAACAGCACATTGTACCCCATGATTGCATTAATGTACATCATTATGCTATAAGAAATAAAAAAAAGAGAGAGAAATCCTGTGATGACTCCCCATATCACACAGAGTAAAAGCTAAAGTCCATGCAATAGCCTTCAAGGTCCTTTGGTGTGACCCCGTCTTAACTCTCCAACTTCCTTTCATTTAAACACTCAGCTCTATCTGCCCTTACCTTCCTGTTCTTTGGATAAGCTGGGCACCTTAGGGCATTTGTTTTAGGCTGTTCCTTTTCCTAGTGTGCCTTTTGCCCATATACTCTCAGCCCTCTATATCTGTATGTTCCCCATCTGCACATTCAACCAACCATAAATTGTAAATATTCAGGGGGAAAAAATGGTTGCACTTGTGCTGAACATGTACAAACTTTTTCTTGTCATTATTCCCTAAACAATACAATTCATATAGCATTTATGCTTTATTAGGTCTAAGTAATCTAGAAATGATTTAAACTATATGGGAGGGCCGGGCATGATGGTTCACGCCTGTAATCCTAGCACTCTAAGAGGCTGAGGTAGGCTGAGCTCAGAAGTTTAAGACCAGCTCAGAAGTTTAAGACCAGCCTGAGTTAAACAGTGAAACCCCATCTCTACTAAAAATAGATAAATTAGCCGGGCATCATGGCCGGCACCTGTAGTCCCAGCTATTTGGGAAGCTGAAATAAGAGGGTCAAGACAGGGCCTCGGGCCCAAAAATTTGAGGTTGCTGTAAGCTATGATGCCATGGCAATCTACCCAGGGGGACAGAGTGAGACTCTGGCTCAAAAAAATAAATAAAGTATATGGGAGGATGTCCATAGGTTACATGTAACAAATAGGACATGATGTTACATAAAGGAATTGAGTATCTGTAAATTTCAGAATCCACAAAGTCCTGGGAACCAGTGCCCCATAGACACCAAGGCACATTTGTACCTGGGTGACCAGCTCCACTATATCCCCTATTTAGAACTGACTTTCCCACTGAAGCCTACCCTGACCACTTTATTTAAAAATTACAACCAGGCTCAGTACCTGTAGCTCAAGAGGCTAAGGCACCAGCCATATACACCTGAGCTCATGGGTTAGGAATCCAACCCGGCTGCTAAACAGCTGCAACCAAAAAAAAATAGCTGGGTGTTGTTACGGGCTAGTCCCAGCTACTTGGAAGGTGGAGGCAGGAGAATCACTTAAGCCCAGGAGTTTGAGGTTGCTGTGAGCTGTTATGGCACAGCACTCTACCAGGGGTGATAGCTTGAGGGTCTATCTCAAAAAAAAATAAAATAAAACTACAACCAATCACCTACTCTTAATGGAAACTCTCACCTTTTGTCTTTTTTTCCATAGAACTTATCTTCTAACAACCTGTACAATTATTTTTTTTAATTAACTATCTCCCCTGCTACTGCTCATAATGTAAACTTTGTGAGGGCAGGAAATCTTATTTTGTTCACCAATGATTCCCAGGCACCTAGGACAGTGGGTGATACACAGCAGGCACCCAGTATCTGTTGATGTGAATCGCCAATCTCAATATATGTATATACAAAGAAAAGTCCTAAGTAATGGTTCACAAGACTGCTCTTCACAAGGGTGCATACCAGCACCCAGGGAGCCCCAAATTAGTTATCTCTGAAAACGCCAGCCCTGTGCATAGCTGGCTCAGGAAGGATTCTGCAAACCCTGAACCAAACTGCCTATAGCAGCATAATTCTTTTCATGATCCTTTTATTCTCTATTTGCATTTTGTGTTTCCTAAGTAAGTCTTTCTGAAACATTTCTGTTAGGAAAAACCAATAATGTGCTTGGCGCCTGTAGCTCAGCGGCTAGGGTGCCAGCCACATACACCAGAGCTGGAGGGTTCAATCCAGTCCAGGCCTAAACAACTACAACCAAAAAATAGCCGTGACAGCTGGGGACCCAGGAAATCCTGCCCTCATTTGTTCCTGGGTGGAAAAAAAAATACTGATTTTACAGACATTCTACGAAAGCCTAATTCTAAGCTATGGAATACATCCAATATTTAAACATACTCTCATATAACTGAGAAAAAAAATTAGACCCCAGGAGCCAAAATTAACCTGCTTCCACCAGGTTCTAGCATACCCCAGGATAGAGTCTGAGGGCTGGGTGGTAGTGGGAAGGAAATGTGCTTTCAAATGCCAAACTCCACTGAAGTTGAAGACCATTCATTATATAATTTTCAGATTCTAAAAGTAAAATTTCATTAAAATAATAACATAATAACAGTGCTTTATACTTAATGACAAAAGTTGTTTTTTTTTTTTTTTTTGCTCCTAAAACTTGTAAGGCTTACCAAATGTTGAAATTATTGGTGTAATGTATCCTAAGTGATATCAGACAAAGCATGGTTAAAGACTGCTTTATTGGTGGCAGTTAGTACAAGTCAATAAATATTGATCCCCAAAGAAGAGCTCAGTTACTCATCAGTTTACTGGTCCATACAGAGCTAAATGAAAGTGAACCAAGTGATCACTGGGATGACTGAAGTCAATCCTGCTTCTTGGGAAATGAAGCCATAGCCAGCTGATATATGGCATATGCTGTTCCTGAAAAGTAAAAACAAAAAATGAACTTACCAGAAATTCTAAGACTTAATTATATAAACCTAACATTTCAGCTCAACAGTTGTAAGATAAAGGCAAAGTTTGCATCAAGAATACTTTAGTGGAAACACAAAAAGGTATTTTGATAGGTGTTGGAAAAATTTTATATTCAATCTAGTTTTAGTATTAGTTCATTTTCATAGAAAGGGATATGGCAGAATAAAGTATTTGTTAACTTAACAATATGTAAATTTTCAAAAATAAATTTAGAGGTCAAAATATGCAAGCCTTCCCCAAAGTGTAGTAACAAGGTAAAATCAAGGAAGAGTGATGTAATTTCAAAATAATCAAATTTGCTGTAAAAAGTGCTAATGACCAGAAGTGCTATAACCAGAATTTTATCTTTAAAACCATGTACCAGAATGTCTAATAGTCACAATGGTTAAAAGGAGTTTAGGATTATCTTGTTAAAAAGCCAAAATGTCACTATCTGGTTGTCTTGATCAATAAATGTCCCTTCTACTTTAACTATATTCAATTCAAGCCAAGGAAGGCACTTTGGCATGAACAGGGGGAATCCTGTAATTATTTGGGGTAATTAATACAGTATCTTCATCTTTAAAATGAGGATACAGAAGAGACTTCATGAAAGTTACACAAGTGATAGTATATGGCACTCCTATCAATATGATGGGCACACAATAATTGTTCAAATTGCTTCTCCTTCCCCAGACAGCAATCATTGGAATCCCCAACCATGCTGCTACTACATCAATTTGTGATGTGCCTCTGCCCACACTAATGGACCTTCCTGTTCCACAGAAAAAACATCAGAGCACTTTGCATATAGTAAAAGTATTATTCTGTACAAGTTTGGTTTCAGTTATGTACAAAATTTTGATATAAAGTGTGCCTTTATTATGCATCACAGCCAAAATGTTTAAAAGCCCCTGCTATAGAACAGGTGTTTTCAGCTAAAACAGTCTCCAGGGGAACCAGAGGTACATGCAGAAAACCAACTCATCACAGTCATCAAAGCTTATTGGTGTTTTTTAGGAAGACATCAAAATGCTCTTATATAATTAGTTATGTATCAATTACCCTCTTGAATATTTATATGAGATGTCAGATTCTGGAGACAGATTATTAAAATACAGTCTGTTACTTGTAATTATCTGTTAAAATACAATACAATAGCAAAAGGAAAGACGTGGTTAGTTATCCTTTCTATCACTTTTATAAACCTTCAAACATTCCAAATGCCTTACCACCAACTGTAAGAACCATGGTGGCTCTATACAGGAGGGCATCAGCCAGACCACCCTTTAGGTGAACTGGAATCCCATTATCCTCCTAGGTTAAAAAAAAAAAATACAAGACATTAATAGATATATCACTTGTTTCCAACTAAGTTTCAAAAGACTAATTGTTCATATAAAATGAAATAACATTTTAAACCTCTGAAATGAAAATATTCTAAATATCAAAATTAACCTACAATTTTCTTCTTTCTCTACTCCTATCTTTAAAGTAAAAATGCCTAAAAGTCAGCATTTTTCTTTTGAAGCTAAGTTGAGATCCAATAGAGTGGTCTTTCTAAGGAATATAATGTTAATACTATAAATACACACACTGAGCTCAAAAAACTTAAATATAACTTAAATACAATAGTCAATTATTGTCATACTTCAGATTTAGTCATAGGGACGCTTTCCCTTAAAAAAGTGAGAAAGGAATTTTGTTTAATAACCCTAAATTTTATCCCTACCAACTAGTCCAGCATCTGGCACACACAGATATTTAATAATGTATTTGTTAAAGTATTTTTATGTAGTATATGTGATACAACTTTTTTATCACTTCAAATTTTATTTGGGAAAAACTAGAAATCGTTACTTTTAAAAAATCACTCATAATCTAATTACTTAAAAAGGCAAATTGCTCTCATTAAGTCTTTCCCCAAGAGATAACCAATATTAACCGTATGGTACATACCCTTGACTAATTTTTAATGCCTACATTGTCGTATCTTCTAATTTATACACATCCTTGTTTATCTCATTTCCACTTTGTGGTAATCTAATTATAAGTAACAATCTCCTATAAAATATTTCAATACCTGAAACAGCTTTTGCTTCTCTGGAACTTTATTTTCAAAATGCCTGCGTGAAGCAGTGCTTATGGTCCTCTGCGAAATCTGACGGAGACCCTGAAATGAAAAAACCAACCACTTTCAATCCTTCAATTCCCCTAGAAGAGGGAAGCTAACACATAAACACGGCTGATGTGTCAGGAGCAAAGGCATGGACCAGCATGCAGGTTTTCCAATTTTTTATCCATCCTCTGCTTTTCATATTACATTCTGCAGTGTCCAAATGCTATATTTGAGCTAACCCTAAACAACAACAACAAAAAAAATTCCGTGATCTTAACCTGAATTGAAGCAATAGTATTTTATAACCCTCAAAGAAAATACACTGGTATACACTATTGGAGAAATAATGGTAAACCAAAATACACCTTCAATGTTTCATAATATCCACCAAAGTTATTCAAACCATCCTGGCATGATTCCTACTTACAATGCTTCCCTCATTACATTTTTTCTAAAAAAATGTAGAGAGTATCAATCTTTGAAAAAATATTTGCATCCCATATCTAATTGAATTAAATAATGAAACAAATATACATTCTACTTTCTTTTTTTTTTTTTT
>NW_003852502.1:5990387-5996487 GCF_000181295.1 Otolemur garnettii | reverse complement strand
CCCTACTCCTTTGAGCCACAGGCGCCGCCCTACACTCTACTTTCTATAACAAATGATATTGAGAAGCTCAGTAAAACTTCATTGAATAATTATAAAAGAAAAAATTGTTAACATTCTCCTTTTCTTTTTCAAAGAGCTGGGGAAATACTTCAAGCTCTCGCAGTGGGCGGCAGGGCGGAGAGCAATGCAGCATCCCAGGCGGAAGTAACACTGCGCTGTGGCCGTGCCCACTCCCAAAGTCTCATCCAATTGAAGGACTCGGGTTTTAAACCGCCCTCCGAAGCTTGCAAAGCTTAAAACCTTCCAAACCCAGAGGAACACATTTCTGCTTGATGCTTCCAGGAATCAGAAACTCCCCAGACGGTCCTGGGTTTTACTCAGATCAGAGCTACTGACCTCCTCGACCACCCACAAGGTCAGGGGCGGTGTCTCCGGACCCAGGACGCGGCAAACCCACACTCTGGCCACCTGCCCAGCCTCGCCAATCCCAGCATCTACCCGGCAACGGCCCGGGGTGACAGTCACGTAGGAGAAAAGGACACCAACCAAGGTGACTGCAGAAGCCGCCTTCCGCCCCCCTTTCGGGAGAGGGTTTGCTGGAGTGCTCTCTCAGCCCACGGTCCCCAAACCGCCCCCATCCGAACGCAAGCGGAGATGCTCCTCACCAACAGATTCCGCAGCATCTTGCCTCAGTTACTGCCCACCAACCGCGACAACTGAACGCAGAGAACGAAAGTCGCCACACCGGAACCGGAACTACCTCCCGACCTCGCGCAAGCGCGCAGGCGCCTCCATGGCCGGGCGTGGGCGGGGCCGTCCGGGCGAGGGCGGGGCCGAGGGCGGAGCCAGGGCCGGGGCCGGGGCCGGGGCCGCGCGCCGGACCGGAGAGACCGCGTAGGGCTGGAGCTGCCGCGCGTGGCCCGTGGCTCTGCCATTTGTGTTCCGTGGTCTCGCTCCTGACCTTCCTTGTGCCGTTCTGGCCTCTGGAGCCAAGCTGAGAGAAAGCAATCGATTTTTCAAACCAGGGAGACGGGAGCGCTTTTTAAGTACTCTTTTAACAAAGCTTAGACACACGTCCTGTGCGACCAGGCTGTCACTTACATACATTTATATATTTTGAGCGAAAAGGCGCCAAACTGAACATCTTTGAGTCACTGTTTAGAGTGTGACTGAAATGCAATACAAGACGGAGAGGGTAACACCTCTTACGTGGATTCAGTTTTTTCTACGAAAGTGAGCTTGTGGGAGTCTTGTACCTGGTGCTGAGAATGTGCCGGAAAGAGATGTGCCAGGAGGCCAGTTTCTATCCTTGTACCTTCAGATCCGCCCCACTCCCCACGCGAGTTCTTCCCGTGTCCCAAAACGATGGAAGCGGCTTGCTAAATTCTCTGAGTCTGGGGAAACGCTGAAAAGGGAAGAAAATTTAAATGGGGGAGAGAAATGAAATGCAAATCTGGTCTCGGTAATCTGCTGTCTCTTCCTTGGCTGCTGCTGCGAGGCAGACGGATCGTCTACCGTGCGGAAAGGCCTTCGGTGTATCTTGCGTCAATCTTGCTTATTCTCCATTGCAAGTGTTTATGCTAACAACCCTCACCGGTGAACAAGTATCTACTCTGTATTGCAATAAATATCTTTCCACCTTCCTACAAAGTTAGAGGTTATTCCATTATCAATTCAAATAGAAGCTAATATTATGTGGGCTGGGGAAAGGTTAAATGTGTGGTTAAAAATTACTAATACTGAAATTCTTCCTTGTAATCCTCGGGGTTTTCTTCTTCACTCTGTTGTTAATAGGTCCACCAAGTTACCAGTCCCAGTTCAAATTCTCTTCAACAAAGTTTATCAACACCCAGTTGACATCTTCCTTAGGTTGGGACTGAAAGGTCCTGGTTTTCTACCCCCTCTTACACAGTATAACCAAATATTTGAGCACTATTACCATGTGCAAATAGCTGGGGGATGAGGATTCTTTTAAAATAGACTAGACATTGAACTTGTTAAAGTGGTATGCGCTCTATGTTTTTCTCCCTTTAGCAACTAGACTGTAAATTTCTCAGGTATACAGGTTATGAGAATTTCTTACCAACCCCCCAGCACTGTTTAAAGGGAGTGTTCACTAACCAACACATGATTAGTGATATAAATTGGATAACAGATGTAGGAAGCTTAGGACCCTGTCCCCAAAGAACCAAGGATTCACATTAAATGGATCCTGTAGATGTAGATCCTTATGTGTACGTCACTTAATCAATACAATTTTCCCCTTTTTATTGAATCATTCCATTAATACATTTTATTTATTTATTTTGAGACAGAGTCTCCCTTTGTTGCCCTGGGTAGAGCGCCTTAGCATCATAGCTCACAGAAACCTCCAACTCTTAGGTTTAAACAACCCAAGTAGCGGGGACTATAGGCGCCTGCCACAATGCCTGGCTATTTTCTTTTTTTCGTGTTTTTGTTTTGTTTTAGCAGGCTCAGGCCGGATTCGAACCCACCAGCATGTGGGCAGCACTCTAACCACTAAGCACAGGTGCCCAGCCTATTAATACATATTGATTAAAAACAAGCAAAAAGGCCCTCCTTTTATTTCACCTTTCCTTGAAAATACTACACAGAATTTGTATACTCGTCTGTCCTTCCTCTCCTGATATTTTCTGGATCCCATTTTGGGCAGGCTTTCACTGCTTTTGTTAGAATCAGAATAGCTTCTGTGTTGCTTTCAATAAACGATCTCAATTTTCATCTCCATCTATCAACAGCATTTAACATAGGTGATCACTCCCTCATGATCTAATTTCTAATTTGGAGATAAACAAACGCAATGCAGGATAACATGGTGAGTGGTCTGAAATGCAGTCTTAAGGAGCTTGCATATACTAACTACTATTTTGGTGGTTCTATTTTTACAGTTGCTCCTTTTAGTTTCCTCTCCTGGATCCTCATCCTCTCAAACTTTGTTACAGAGTAGCTCACCTTTTTTCTCCATTCATCCCTTTTGTGATGCAAGCTCAAGGTTTGAGATACCATTTGTGTGCTGACAACTCTCACATAACTCCAGCCTGACCTCTCCCTTTAGTTCAAACACCCTGACTTAAATGTATGAGCATCTCAAATTTACAAGCAAAACTGAATTCTACTCTCCACTCTTTATTCCCAAACCTTTGTAATTTTCCTTAATTTCAAGTCCTAAACTTGGACTGTTTTCTGTCATATCCTGTAACCAATTCACTTTAAAATGCTGAATGAAATATTCTACTGGCTGCATCTTCAAAATATAATCTGACTCGGACTGGTCATCATCTCCAACACTACTGCTATGGCCATGCCATCATCTCTTGCTCAGATTATTGCAAAAGTCTTTTTAAATGACTGCCCTGTTTCCACTCTTTTTTCACCTATCTTCCACTGAGCAATGACCCTTTTAAGAACTTAAGTTAGATAATATGACTCTGTTCTGAAATCTTGTTTTGTTCCCTGGTGTTATCTCCGGCATCTACAATAGTTAACTGGCATACAGAAAACGCTCAGTAAATATTTGTTAAATGAATAGTATGCTGTATAAAAGAATTAACTTACTGAGTATGAAACTTCATAAAATCTTTTTTAATACTTGCACTCCTTCCAAATACATTTCAGTCCTGGAGTTCCTCATACATTGTCTCCTAGCTTCTGTTCTGTAAATTTTGATTATTCTGACATAAAAATATGGCTGAAAATTGCCTGAGTGCCTATCAAATTTTATTGGATCTTTTTAGCCACACTTGAAATTTGTTACCAGATTTCTATAATGAATTCATCCTCTGAACCAGAATAGTTTCAAAATAGGTTCCTTTCCAAAACATCAGTTTGAGTTCTTCTGTAACATTAGAAAAATGGCTCTTTTGAAAAATATTTCTTTCAGAGGGTTCTGTAATAGTGTAACAGAATTGGCCATATGCTACATAGATGTGTGAGCAGTCTCAGGTAGGCAATGGTTAATCTAAGTCGTGTAAAATGCACATCAGATATGAAAATATTCCATAATTACTGATATAAAGTTGCCAAAGCAGTTACCCAATCCTTTTTTCCTTTAATTACAAACATTTGTTATCACATAGTCCCATGAATCATGTTTGGAAAATAGGAAACATTTGTTGTCTCTTAGTTGCTATATCATTGTTAAATAATTTACTTAATGCAAGCCTCAGTCTTTTAACACTACAGAGGCTGGTAATGATCTTTATCTCTGGTTCTAAAGTCCTTATACTGTACATGAAAAACAGTGTCATAAAACACTCTCTTGAATACTTTACTGGCTACCCCTTATTAATTTAATACTTTGCAATATACTTGGGGGAATATTTTTTAAAGTTCCTGACCTTTTGGCACTTGTAACTAGGAATATACACATAATAGTAAATTTAATGCAGACCTAAATTACAATCCAAGTGACTGATACAACAAAAGTTGTAATAAGAAATTTAAGGGAAATAGTGGGCTAAGGTTTTTAAAAACTTGAGTTTTAGCAGGGTCTGGTAGAATTAGAATAAATAGAGCAGAAATAAAAATGCATTCCACATTCTGGACAAGAACATGGTTAACAATCTGAATTTGGACTTGAGCGCTGACAGACTGCAGGAACTGTAAAAACAGGGGCCCCGATGGAGTGAAGAGAGCAAAAACACTGTTGGAATTAGAATCTTGGAGGTCAGGTCCTGAATCTGTCGCCTACTAATAGTGACAAAACTGAAGGCAAGTTATTAATATGTAATCTACACCTGTTTCTTTTAAATGGATTTAATGGTATTCACCATCTTTGAGTGACTGTGAGACTGAGACAACTCAACAAATGTTAATATAGGAGAAAAAGGTTGGATAAGGAGAAATAAAAAGAAAAATCTAGGTAGAAAGCACAGCACATGCAGAGGCAAGGAAGACAGTGTGAGCTGATTTTCTGGGGACTGCAAATGGGATTTGCAGAGAAAGATGGAGGAGGGGGCAGCACCTGTGGCTCAGTGAGTAGGGAGCTGGCCCCGTATACCTAAGGTGGTGGGTTCAAACCCGACCCCAGCCAAACTGCAACAACAACAACAACAGAAAGATGGAGGACTGAGGTAGCAGTGAACGCCAACTTCAATGATGAATTTAAGTACCTGGAAGGTTCCTTAGGGCCATTTAAAGGTCCAAGCAAAAAATCAAAGCTATATTTCAAGATCACTCTTCTGAACGACCAGCCTGGAGATGAGTTACTAGGGTCAAAGAGTTAGTTAGAAGGCTCTTCAAATAATCCAAGGAAGGAGGAAAGCCTGAATTAAGTAAATCAACAGCAGAAGAGATGTGGCTGAGGGGATGTAGATAAGGGGATGGACGAGAGACACATCTAAGAAGAAGTACCTATAAAACCCCACAGAGTGTAGTTATTTGTTGTTCTGGGCAGCTGGAGAGGGGAGCTAGGGGTTCTGGCTTACCTGATGATGTTGGTAACGTCATTCGCTATATTGAGGAACAGAGAGAAACCCCAGGCTAGGGTGGGGCAATTCCTCTTTGACTTATTAACCCCAGGCTTGTGGGGAATGATCCCCACTTTAGCCTTACTTTTACTTATTATCCTAATCAGTTAACCTTCATTACTCAGGAAATGAATAGTGAATAATCTAGAGCTCAGAAGACACATCAAGGACCAAGACAAGTCAGTGTAAATACAGTAGCAGAAATGATAAGGGATTTAAGATTGTGTGAAAAGAAAAGGGCACACCTTTAAAAAAAAAAAAAAAACCTCAACATTTTTATATGGTGATTATAACTAAGAAATACATAATGGAGATGAAGGATCAGGTAAGTAAAAAGAAAATTAGGAGAGTTATTCACAGAAGCCAGATGCTAAGGATGGAGAGAGAAGGAAAATGCCTATTAAGTGGAGCAAAAAATTCAAGATAAGAGTGAGTTCATTTGATTTGAAAGACATAGGAATTGTTCACTATTTTTCTATACTTAGTAAAATGCTTTCGTCTACCACTTTGCTTATCCCTCAAAACAAAACCTGTCAAGTGGGTACTGGAATCCCTATTTGCCATTTAAGGAAATGGTAAGTGGTTTAGGAGATTAAGCAATCCGAAAGTAC
>NW_003852502.1:5988838-5990367 GCF_000181295.1 Otolemur garnettii | reverse complement strand
CCTGCTTCTAAAAGCCATAGTCTTGCAACCAAACCTTTCAGACAGAGGTGGCAGTGAACAGTGCATGACCCTGACATGAAAGCCTGGCTGAAGCTGAAGCCGACAATAAAACATAGACAACATACTTTGTACAAACATACAACAAGCTTAGTTGTACTAAGGAAAGGCCACACACCCCAGGGATTATTTTAGAGCATTGGTTCTCAAGGGCGTGGCTTGAGGGGGGCGTAGTTCAAGTGCAGTTTTGTAAATCCACTTTGTGTGCAATTCTGGTGCTAGAAACAAAGTAGCTCATCAGGCTTGAAAAGGATGTTTGAGTTCAGTCTTCCACTTACCACCAATAGAAAAGCTTGTGATACACAGACCATATCCTATTAATACCACTTAAAGTATATTAGTTTATCTTATAAAGCCTTTTAAAAATGTTATAGAATCACCAAGGATGAAGGGTAAATGCTATTCAAGGTGTTTCAGGGCTAAGATAGCACATTGGCCTCCCAAATTTCTTTTCTCCCTCCTGCTGCAGTAAAATGAAGAAAATAACAAGGTATGAGAAAAACTAGTGATAGACACATCATCACAGATGACCCTTGAAGACATTATGCTAAAAAATAGAAACGAGCTTCAACAGATTACGTATGGTTTCCATTTATAACATTCTAGAAGATAAAACAATGGGGATGGAAAACAAATCAGTGGTTGTGAAGGGTTATGAGTGGGGAAAGGGCTGGCCACAAGGAATCATATAGGGGAGGGGCTTTTTTTGGGGGGGTGGTACTTCTCTATAACCTATTGTGGTGTGAAAACCCACAGAACTGTACACTACAGAAAAAGAAGTTTATCATATGATAATCAAAAACAATTTCTTAAAAGGAATGAACCCCAAGTTTGGCAACAGATAGCAGTTTCAACAACTTCTGGAAGACAGAAAGCAGATAGAATATGACTACTCCAGGCAAAGGAAGCTGCAGTCCAAAGGGACTGCAAGGGTGTTGTTACCGGTGAGAAATGCGCTGATTTGTTGGTTCCACAACCCCTGAGAAGCTCACATTTGGAGGTAAAAGTTATAGTAAAGAGTAGAGATAGGGATAGGCCTAAAAATGTCAAGTTGAAAATCACCTACAACAGAATGGTCAAATCTCCCAGTCCTCTGCTCCCTCCTTCTCCATCACAAAAATAGGATCTCTCATTTCCATTGCTATCTCCCACAGACAGATGACCAGAAATTAATATCTGGAGAAATTAATGGGAGACAACTGGATGGACGGGCGATGGAGGGGGCAGGCAAGTGGAAAGGTGTGAAACAGAAATCACCGTGTGGTGGCTCACACCTATAATCCCAGCACTGGGGGGGTGGGGGTGGGGGTGAGGAGGGTAGACTGCTTGAGCTTACAGGTTGGAGACCAGCCTGAGCCAGAGCAAGACCCTGAATTGAAAAAAATAGCTGGGCGTTGTGGCGGGTATCTATAGTCCCAGCTTCTCAGGAGGCTAAGGCAAGAGGATTATTTGAGGCCAAGAGTTTGAGGTTG
>NW_003852502.1:5964232-5987806 GCF_000181295.1 Otolemur garnettii | reverse complement strand
TTGAGAAACTTGCCAAGAACAAACAGAAGCCTATCACAGCAGAGACTGCTGAAAAGCTGGCCCGTGACCTGAAGGCTGTCAAGTATGTGGAGTGTTCTGCACTTACACAGAAAGGCCTGAAGAATGTATTTGATGAAGCAATAGTGGCTACCCTGGAACCTCCAGAACTGAAGAAGAGCCGCAGGTGTGTGCTGCTATGAACATCTCTCCAGAGCCCTTTCTGCACAGCTGGTGTCAGCATCAGACTAAAAGCAATGATTAAATCAAACTAAAGATTAAAAATTAAAATTCGTTTTTGCAATGATGACAAATGCCCTGCATCTACCCACATGTACTCGTGTCAGACAAGGCCCCTAGGTATGCCCCCCCCTTCCCCTCCCAGGACTAGTTAATTTTGAGTAATTGTGTATTGTCAGAAAAGTGATCAGTACTAGTTTTTGTTTTGTTGTTTAAAAAAAAAAATTTTTTTTTATTTTAAAGCAAGGCATGCCTGTGATGACTCTGTAACAGACGAATTTGAATTGTGGAAGCTGCTCCCTGGTTCTACTCTAGAGAGTAATCTGGGACGTCTTAGTGGCGTTTTTTTTTTTTCTCTGTTTTGTGGGGGAGTGTGTGTGGGGTTTGCTTTTTAGTCTTGTTTTTTTAATTCATTAACCAGTGGACAGCCCTAAGGGGAGGAGGATAGATTGATTCCACATTCCACTTTTTAGATCTAGTTTAGAAAGCACGTCCCCCATCTGGTGCTCTTAGGAAGTAGTAGTAAATGCCTCATTTAATAACATACTCCTTTTTGAAAGTTGCCTTTTCTCTCCACCCTTGAGTAGATCCAGTATTTTGATGAAACTCATTCATGAAAGTGGGTGGAACCTGTCTTGCCCCTCCTCTTTTCTAGGATGCACTATATATGTGACTGTGACTTGCAAGGAAATTTGTTTGCCATTTGCTGATGTTTTTTGGAAGTTAATTTCTAACTTCTTCCACTGATAAATGAAGAAAAGTATTGCACCTTTGAAATACACCAAATGGATTGAGTTCATAATTTAAAAAAGTTTTTTTCCTGCCAGTCATTGTCTTACATGCTTAGCATAGATTTGCAACTCAGTAGTATATAATATGGTGTTCCTAGACCACAGCTGAAGACCTGGCATGTAGCGGGGACACAAGGGGTGGTGCTAGAAGACAGATGTCTATGGAATGATTCACATCCTCTCAGTGTTGTGAGGGTGGAGGCCTGCTTCATGAAGAAGCTGGGGTTGGGTGGGGGTGGGGAGAACACTTAACAACATGGGGACCAGTCAGGGGAATCTCCTTATTTCTGTTTTGCATATGAAGAACCCTAGAGCAGGCAGATGAGGCTCTCTAGTTTAATAAAAAATCATGGAAAGAGTCTTAGAAAGACTTTTCATAAGTGTTAATAGGGATTTTATCAGCTTAGTTTGGTTTCCAATTTTTAAAAATGTTTAGGTAATCTTTTCCACCTTCCCAAAATCCTAATTCTTGTAGATATGTTAGTGTTGAAGCAATGCTTTTTCAAGTCTCAATTCTTTGTATATGCATTCTTTTCAGACGTATTTAACAAAAACCCTTCACAAGCCAAACAAACGAACAAACAAAATTATAATACCCAATATATACCGGGAATATCTGTTATCTTTTTTGTTGTTGTTGTTGTTGCATTTTGGCTGAGGCCGGGTTGAACCCACCACCCTCGGTATATGGGACCAGTGCCCTACTCACTGAGCCACAGGTGCCGCCCTTCATCTGTTATCTTGTATCTCCTGTAATGGCAGAAGCCAAATGTGTCTTGAGTATTACAATTTTAATACCTTTCTTAAGATGTGTACACCTTTGGCATTATCTGTATACACACAAACACACACACACACGCACCCTCCCTCAAAAATATAAGATATTCTATCTATGAACTAAGGCTAGGATATTCTGGAAACAGAATAGAATGAAAGACGTCTTAGAAATTAAAATATTTTTAGAAATGTTATAAATTTAATAGAAGAACGATAATGTTGACAGATCAAACTGAAAAATTCTCCTAAAAAGCACAGAGAAAATAACATACAGACAACTAGTGAGAAACAGAAGAAAACCAAGCTTCAACCTAGGAAGCTTGGTTTGTAGGAAGTCCAACATCTGACCAAGATAGGATCGAATTTATTGAAAACAACAATGGATGCCAGAAGAGAGTGGAACAATGCCTTCAAGACTCTGATAGTTACTTTTAATTTAAAATTATACATGTATTCAAACTATTAATGAAATGGGAGGGTGAATAAGGACATTTTAGACACGTAAGAACTGAGAACTTTACCGTTCATATATTATTTCTCAGGAAGCTGTGTTTGAGAAAGTGGTCTAGTAAGCAAGAGCAGAAACTGGGACACAGGAGGTCTAACACAAGAGTGAGAGGTCACGGGATTAAGTGCTGTGAAGCAGACCCAGACAGCAACCAGTACAGATTGGCACAGGACAACTGTGCTAGTAAAAACACTTCAAAACAGCGATGGGACCATGGCAGACCTGACAGAGAAGCTGGAAAAATTATAAGGGATTTATATGAGTGTTAAAACAACAAGACTGGCTTGGTGCCTGTAGCACAGTGGTTATGGTGCCAGCCACATGCACTAAGGCTGGCGGGTTCAAACCCGGTCCAGGCCATATAAAGCAATAATAACTGCAACAAAAAAATAGCTGGACATGGTGGCAGGCACCTACATTTCCAACTACTTGGGAGGCTGAGGCAAGGGAATCACTTAAGCCCAAAAGTTTGAGGCTGCTGTGAGCTGTGATGCCATGGCACTCTACCAAAGACCACAAGAGACTCTGTCTCAAAAGAAAAAAAATTAAATTATGCAAAAATGTAATCATGGCACACTGTTTGCTCTACAGTATACAATTATATATTAAAAATTAAATAACAGCTAGCACATTTACTAAATGTGATGTACCTATGTAAAGAGAAGGCAGAGGCCCTGTGTTAGAGCTGAATTTTTATGTAACATTACCAAGAAGATAATGTCTGAAACTGTATCAAGCAACAGGAGACCAGGCATCCATGTATTACTTAGAAACACTGAGATGAATAACAGAAGAAACAACTTTTGGAGTCAAAGTAATCACGTCCAGGAGGGATCTGAACTCAAGTTCAGGCAGGGACTATTGTTTTTCATCATAAAGCTTTTGAACTTACTGTCTGATTTTTTAAACTGTGTACACATTACTTTAATAAATTTTATACATATATGAAAGCAAATAAGGCCACCATGGTCTGATGTAGTTTTAGACAAGATATTTATTTTGAAATTTCAAATTACATTAGGAGAAAAGGAGAAAAGTGATGTTTATGTTTACTGAATGGTGTATGGACTAAAAACGAGGTCATGAACACTTTACTAGATCAGCCAAACTGTACAACAGACACTTGTGCATCAAAATTGTTCTTGTAATAGCAGGACTTCTGCACTCCCGCTACCCACCCAGCCATGTTCACAGAGAACAAAACTTTACAGCTTAACCAACAAAGATGTAGCATACAATAATTCTAAAGCAAAGCTTCCACAAAGACAGGAGGCAGCAGGCTGAGCACTCGTTAACCCAACCTCTCCATGCTCCATTCTCGTCACCAGCCAGGCTTTTCATTTCCCATCTGCCCACTTTATTTTCATCACCTTTGCCTCTCTATTTATTAGACATTCCCCTAGATCTAATACCGAACTTAGCCAGTCTGTCTATAACACAAGTGAAAATCTGACCACTTCCTGCTAAGAACGTATGGTTAATGTTGTCAGAGTAATTAATAAATATGAATATGGTGGTTAATTTAACAACGAATGATGTTTATTGAATCATGGAGAAATTAAGCCTGGACCCATCAACTCTGGGTTAAAATCCAGTGCTAAACATTAGCAACAATTCTAGGCATTATTAATTTAGCAAGTTGTCTGGACATAGTAAAATTTTGTTCATTCTTATTAACAGAATGTTTTAATATAATCAAGGTTACAAACCGACTGTCCCTAACCAATAAACAAATAATATTCACTTGGTTCTTCTCTTGATTGAATAATTCTCTATTACTGTGTTATTTTTTATCAGTTTATTCTTAAACTGCCTTATGATTTCAGTGAAATGTTGTAGCTTTTACTCAATGAATAATCTATCCAACAGGGAAGCTCTTCATATGTCATAATATGTCCTGTAGATTAAGGCATTCTTTAATGCCTTCTACTTAGCCTAGTTGCCTTAAAATGCAATGATTATTTAGAAGCTGCATAAGACATCAATGTTACCAACAAAATGAGCATAAAGCCTATACGAAGAAATGTTTTTTCCTTCCTCCATACTTCACAGAGGCCACATGAACGTTCCATATTCTCCACATTGTCCAACAGGAGTTGCTTAGAGCTCAAGTAGCAGGAGACAGGGAACTTAAGCCATCGATGTACTTGTAAAATAAATAAAACTCTAAATAAATTCTAAAATTCCATCTTCTCCATGAGAAAGTGTCAAAGGGGCTCTTCAACTTTTCTTTAGCAACATCTCAGTCCCCCAATTAGAAACAGAGATGCAGGATGGTTGTCCTCCTTAAAAAGCAAAATAAATTCAATCTGGAAAAACTGGAAGAAATGCCTCTTCTCCAGTGATGTACCCCAGAAAATAAACTGCCATGCATAAGAGGGACAATTTTCAGAATAAATAACATTCTGAAGGACTGACAAAAGAAAGAAAATTTTTTGACAAAAAAAAAAAATATATATATATATATATATACTCAGAAATCTCAGGATCACAATACATCAAGTACTTCATGCAAGCAATATTTTTATCAGTTAAAAGTCACTATGAATTACAAGTATTTTTAACTATTTCATCTTATGTAAAACTTAAGTGTGGCACATTTCTACTATTAACTATTACACTGTTTTGTTTCCTTTTTAAAAAGTATGTATTAATCAAAATTGATACATTACCCAGACCTTTTGATTTAAAATATAACTCAAGGAAATCATTACAAACTCTGAATAAAACAGGCATTCTTCTACAGAAACAAGAGTTACTTTAGGTTAAAAAAAAAAAAAGCCATTTCAATGTAATTAAGCCACCTCTGATTAATAAATACATTGTTATGCGTACGGAAAAATAAGTTTACATTCACTTTAAGTTCCATAGCAAACAAATTGTAGCATTTATTCAATAAGGAATATTAAAATAATTCCAGTTAGTAAAAAATAAAATTACTTCAACCATATATATTATCATTTATCATGTACATACTCCAAAACCCCCAGAATTTAATTAAGGATAGAATATCTTTTTAAAGTATGTCTTAGGAAAACCAACCGAAAAAGAGAACATACATACACATCTATATTTGACCTATATGCAAAAACTGAACAAAATACAAAAGAAATTAAGGTTACTACTTTCAAAAATGTCTGGAATATAACGAGTAAAGACAAAAATTTTACTTACCTGCAAAATAAAAACAGCATGAGATACTTCCAATGCTGAAATAATTTGCTGAATGTTAAGTACCCCAAGAATGAACAAAGTCTCCTTTGAGCAACCACATGTTTACAGTTGAGGCAGCAGATGAAGGTCTGCCCAACAGTTTTCCCATCTCACTTCTATTTTCTTCCCTTATGAAGCCTCAGGATCAAGGGAAGTGATCACATGTGAAAGCATTCCAAGTGAGCTGAGGTTCCCACCTGCAACTTTGGAACCACATGGGAAGAACAATTTTAAATCCTCCTACCTGGGACCTCCCTGAACTCCTCAGCCACAGTGTTATTAATTCCTGTGCCAGACACAAAGGGAAGCATATTCTTTGGAATCAAAGCTAAGTTTGACAAAGAACTGTACTGCATAAACTGAGGACATGACCATCTCACCACACATGGTAGTGTAAGCCTTTACACACGACACATGAAAATGATGAAGGGTTTTATTTAGATTTGGTCTTTCTTCATCTTTCTGTAACTGTGAATCCTGAAAGGTCAGCAAGTCTTTAAACTCATACATCCTGTAATCCCTCTCTTCATACCAGAGCACACATATACAGCACTATATGTCAATATAATATCATCAATACAGCATAAACATTGAAGCAGGAGATGCAGTCACATGAAAGAGGCTCTATGCATCACGTGGCCTGTCCCAATAAAAAGCAAACATTAGAATGCCATTTCAGCAGTTACAGTGTTGATATAATCAATATAGTTAATTTTTTATACCCGTCATATATTTTCATAGGTCATCCAAAGGGAAAAAGCAAAGGACAAAAACTGTTTTCAAAAAAAATGTTATGCGCCAACTTCAAAATGACATACTAACCAGATGTCAGCATTCGAAAGCTAGGTTGAATAGGACTGGCCTTGATGCACATGCAGTAGATTTGTTTTCAGAATATAAAATTAAATGGTAATGTCAGCAGTATTACTACTGTTTCTATATTTGTGATTAATTACTAGTAGGACAACTCCCAGAAGGAAAGAGATGGATCCAATGGTGATGTAAGCAATCCCCAAAAATGGATTTTTTCCTCCCATCCATGAAATAGTGCTCAAGATCATCCGTTTTCGTCCATCGAAAGAATGTACAGGGTAATCTGAAGAGGGTATAGGAAGACTTTTCCATCTCTGGTTTCTTGATGTTTAAAATACAATTTTAAAAGTTGGCATTTTATTGCTTGAAATTCATCTGTATAATTCTATGAGGCACAGGTACCATACGTTCTAAATCAAAAATAAAATTATATTATCACAAAAGACTAAATTAGCAAGTTAAATGTTACTACTAAAAGTCAAAATATTTTACCAATACAACCAAATTTAAGGGTTATATAGTTTTTTGGGTTCTTTTGCTCCCATTACACAGGAGGGAGAATGTAATGTCAAACAGTACTGTAAATGAACAGGGTTGAAACCACCCAGGAAGAGGAGGCTGAGGACAAGGAGAAAATGGAAGAATCAGGGACTGGAAGTGTCCACAAGCTCAAAGAGCATGTGTAGCAGAAGCAGTTCTGAGACTGAGAGGGTTCTGAGCACAGGTCAAACAGCGTGACACTGAGGTTTCAACATGCTGATGTGGAGCGAAAAGACACAGCGGACAGACAAAACAGAGTGAAGTGAAGGGTGAGCTGAGAAGGATGTTTGAGTACTGGATGACTTATCTACATGAACCAGTTCTAGGATTTTGGCAAGAGGTACACTGAGAAGACAGTTAGGCTGCATCTGTTTCTTTTGCTTCACCAACATTTCGTCCCCAAAGATGGGGCCCTATGACTCCAAAGGGCAGGTTCAGTTCTGCTAATTCTTACATCAACTCTAATGTGAGGCAGGAAAGATTTTTAAGAGCTCTACTAACCCAACATTCTGGGGGATATAGTATCAAGTCATCCATGATAGTCTCTTGCTTAGTATCCTAATCCTAAAAAAAAAAAAAAATGGGGCTTAATTCTAATATTTAGTTCACACCTTATATATCCAGTTTTTGGTAATTTAACCTTTGATGTTCTATAGGCCCAAATTCTTGCCCTCTCAATCTCTGAGACTGTAAGACAGCTTACATTCCTCCTGAATGACAAGTTCAGTGCTGGGACTCTGCGGCAGACTTCCTGAATGCAAACTGTCAACTAAGAATTCCTGGAGTTTCACAGACTTCCCCCTTTTGTGTTCTAGGCTATAAAATGATATCAGCCCTTACTCTTTATATTTTGGAGGCTAATTGTACCAGAGCTGCCCTCTATTTTGGCCATCGCCTCAGGATGTTCTTTCTACCAGTACCTGAACTGGATTTGTCTGTCCAAAATTGCTCCTACGTGAGACTAATTTCAAAAACTTGGTTACTTTCAGTCTGCCACTAGCAGGCCATATTCAGTTGTGTATACAGCAGAACATTAAGGGACTCAGATCTCAAAAAGAAGCTTATTTTGAAATAGAGTATATTAACTTAACCATTTACTAATCCATTATAAAACCAAAACTCTATACTTATGACTCATTAGGATTACAAAAGATACAAAATCAGCAAACATTTAAAATTCTAATATTTGTGAATCTTTTCATTTACAATATGTATAAAAAATGGGCTAGAGATTAAAAGACATAAGGATTCTGTTCAGAATAAAAGGAATTGCCCAGTATTTCCCTCCTAAGAAGACTTTCCACCTATGTAGATTTGTACTGTTCTGACTTCCTAAGTGAACTAGCTAGAGAGGTGAACTAGGCTGGCAGATGATGGTACCGCCATGGCCTTTGGCATCAACAGCCTGGATATGAAGCCCTTCCAGTTATTACCTGTGTAACCCTAGGAAAGTTACTTAAATACTTTTTTCCTATATTCTTATCTATAACACTGAGATGTGTTACTCCTTGAATTCAGTAAAACAGTGAATGGAGAGTACTCAGCAAAGTGTTGGCATATAGTTGGAATGAAATAAATATTTTTTAGCATTGAAAGTGAACCTAAAGTTATTAATGTATAACAATCTAATGATAAAAATATTTTGATACTACAAAGAAATCAATAATTATGAATAATTACATAGATGTGAATTAACACCTCTGCTGATTTTTAATATCTAAAAAAGTATATTTAAACAACTCAGTACCACTGACACTTATCTAGTGTTAGGCACTCAATGGTGTTTGCATTAAGCTCAATTACAAATTCCCCTATAAAAACAGCTAGCTTAGTAATAAATCAAGCACCTATATTCTAAGTAATTTCACCAAATGATCAGTACAAAGTATATACAAATTTAAGAGACGTCTAGAAGGTATATATAAAACATACATTCTCATACATACACACATACTCTTGTAAAAATACAGAGATCAAAACTAAAGCACAAGGTAACACGTCGTGTAACTCAGATAAATTTGGACTAGATTCCTTTCAAGCTCTAAGAATCTACAAACACAGCCAAAAAAGGATACTGTATGTGATATTCAAATAGTAGCGTCCAGCTGGTAATGTTGGATGTAATTCATTTTTCCGCTCTATGAGACGATATAACTTACGAAAAGTAGGTAATGCTGCAGTACGCATCCACACAATAAAATCCTCATTTATGAATCCATTATTATCCGGGTCAGAGTCCAGCATGTATACTGGTCTAAGCCAGTTCACTGGCTTTGTTGTATCTTTAAAAGGAGCAGGGAAGGGATGAGGAGGCAAATACCCAGTTATGAGTCTCACTGAATAGTCTACGAAAACAAAGATGTACAAAACACCATCTGCGCATTTTTCTTATTTTCAAAAGTATAAATATATTCATATTCTAAGAAACCTAAAAAATCTAGAGAGAAACCGTTTCCTCATGGAACAACTTAAAAAAATTACAAAGATTTGGTTAATATCTCAATTAAAGAATACTAAAAGTAGGATATCTAGTTTATACAAAAAGGCAGATTACTTAATGCAAGGATATTAATATAATGTGAACAAATGTGACACTGTGAAATTAAGGTAGCATAGAAGCAAAAATAAATTTACATAATAAATAATATGGGCTTGTTTCAAAGAAACTCTGCTAAAGTTTTTTTCTTCTTTTTCTTTTTTGCAGTTTTTGGTCAGGGCTGGGTTTGAACCCGCCACCTCCAGCATATGGGGCCAGCGCCCTACTCCTTTGAGTCACAGGCGCTGCCCTGCTAAAGTTTTAAAAGAGTATAGCTGAAATGCTTCTAAGAAAACATCAGAAAAATCATATTATTTATTAAAAGTACACATTTTCTTTAGAATTTCAGTACATTGGCACATTAGTAGGAAGCTGAAGAAAGAAAATTTATTACTGTTGCTTTAAAAAATATAAACTTTTAATATTCTAAAGAAAATTAAAAATACGTTATTAAAATTTCTAGTGGTTTATTGTTTTTTTTGGAGACAGAGTCTCACTTTGCCACCCTCAGTAGAGTGCTATTGCATCATAGCTCATAGCAACTTTAAACTCTTGGGCTTAGCCTCAAGTAGCTGGGACTACAGGTGCCCACCACAATGCCTGGCTATATTTAGAGATGGGGTCTTGCTCTTGCTCAGGCTGGTCTGGAACCCGTGAGCTTAGGCAATCTACCACCTCTGCTGCCCAGAGTGCTGGGATTACAGGCATGAGCCACCGTGCCTGGCTTTTAGTTTATTTTTTAAGGGATGTCTTACCTTTAAATCGTTCTTCCAGGTTATCTCCTCCAGGAGGATTTCTGAATTTTACATTTTTATCTGTCCACCAAGCAATACCTTTCTTTTTCAAAGTAATAGGAGTAGGGTCAGAATCATTGCCAATGTGAAACAATTCTAACGTATCTAAAAAACAAGAAAGGAAGATCTTACTAAATGTCTACTGAAAACCCATAGGACCTACTTAACTCAATGAGAAATAAGGATGTGGTGTTTGCTCCCAAAGTGGATGTGACAAAGTAAGCATAGAAAATACATTTGTTCTTTATTTGTATGTAGATTAATCATGGCAACCTTGTAATTCCAGATGGACTTCTCTTGCCTCAGTAGAGCTATAATTCTCTTTTATATATGGCTAAGTTATATGTGATTAAGATCAAATGTTTTAATATTAACCCAAATATAATTGCAAGGTAAATCCGCCTGTCCTCTCTTCTAATAATTCATTCCTAATAATTTCTAACTTTTCCATTTATCTGCACTATCCAATATGGTGGCCACCAGCAGGGATGTCCAACCTTTCTTCTTTTCTGCCACACATTAGAAGTGTAAGAGTTGCCTTAGGCCACACAATAAATATATAAACATTAATAAAGCTGATTAGCAAAAAAAATGTCTGTGCATACTTTTTGTGACATCCGACATCACAGAAAAACAAAAACGGTCCTGACAATATCAGCTTGAGGCCGGTGGCCCACATGTTGGGACACCCTTGCCTAGATACACATGACAACTGCCCCCTTGAAATAGGGTTGGTTCAAATGGAGTAAGTTCCATATATGATATACATCAGATATCAAAGACTAAGCATAAAAAAATATAAAATCTCTCAATAACTTTTATATGCTATCATATGTTGAAATTACAGTATCTTGAGCATATTGAGTTAAATAAATTATATTACTAAAATCAATTTCACTGGTTTCTTTAATGGTTTTTATTATGACTACTAGAAAATTTACAATTACCTCCATGGGTAGCATTTATAGTTCACATTTATTTTTATTTCTTTTTTTATTAAATGATAGCTGTGTACATTAATGCAAACACGGGGTACAGTATAGTGTTTTCATATACAATTTGAAATATTTTCATCAAACTGGTTAACATAGACTTTGTGTCATTTACTTAGTTATTGTGTTAAAACATTTATACTCTAGTTCTAGAAAAATTCACTTATACCCTTGTTAGACAGACCATATAGGGGATCTTTCCAGTCACCCTCCCTCCACCCATCCGCCCTTATAGTTCACATTATATTTCAACCAGACAGAGTTGCTCTAAATGATCAACTGTACAGCCGGGGTTTTACTTTATTTTGTGTAAAATAGGAAAGCTATCAAAATGTTTTTGCTTCTTTCTTCTCAGAGACAGAAATCCATTCCTAAAATGTGTTTGCTCAAAAGAAAGTCACAGAGCATTTTAATACTTCATTCAATACCTAATTTATCTAATTATACATGTCTATATCTACGTTGATGTTCATATCTGTATCATACCATTAAACATACTGTTGGCAATAGCTCCACAAGGGGCAATTGGTTTGTCATTGTTTCTTCGGTAAGGCTCACATTCCTTACTGGGGTTCTGGTTTTCAGAAGGACAAAAAGACAGAAATTATTATACAGGCCTCTGGGAAGTCTATGAGCTATCCCTAAATTCAACCCCTCTATTTTTCTCACTTGTAATGCATAAATGTATAATATACATAGGCTATAAATAACACCACATTTAAACACTCGAAATGTATTCCTTAACATTACTAGATTACCTTTTTAATGTAACCTTTACCCCCATGTTTTGTCCTAAATGCATAGATCAAATTAACATCTTTTTAATTTTCATTATCAACACAGAAACCATAACCACAAAGCATTTTCTGCCAAGAAAAATTAAGAAATTGTCTATTGTCAATCCAATAAAAAAAATGTAAATTGAAAGTAAGGAGACCAGAGGCACTAGCTCCTCAGACAAGTCCCTTGATTAAACTGGGCTTCACTTATAAAATTAACATGTTCAACTAGTAATTTTGGGTTAAATCTCACATTTAACAGAGGAAGGAAGGAAGACGTTTAATGCAGATTCCTAGAATATACCACTCTTTAAATTGTACATCCAGGTCCAAGGAAAACAAAAATGTTGAGACAGAACCATTTGCCTGTCCTCCAGATTAGATTGTGAATTAGTCCCTACTGATGAGCTTAAGGTGAAGTGGCAGTTATGGGCTTACCAAGTCTGAAGTGAGGTATGTGTCTGAGTTGTTCTGCAACTCTACAGCCACATTAGGTCATGTCTCACAACACATAAACAGACAAAGGTAACTGCAATTTGAAATGACCAGACCCTAATTAGACCTCTTAGGACTATTTCATTACCAGCCAATCTTGACTTGTATCTACATTTTCTATGTCTTAACTGGAGAAAGCACTTATATGAATGAAAAAAGCCAGGAGAAGACTAAGAAAACGTGGCAGGAATCTCTCACAAAGTCTCATCAATATTTGATTTTTCAGCTTTTAGGTCCCTAAGCCATCAATATTGATGAGTTAGTACTCTGAGGCCATTCAAAGAGACAACAGATATCTGGCTTATTACTTTCTGAAAAATTACTTTTTTAAATGAAAACCATGATTTAAAAAAAAGTTTATTAAATATAAATAAATTCAAAGTAGGGCGAATATATTTTGTAGGTACTAAATTCTTAAGGAAGTTTTTAAATGAAATATTATTTACTGCCTGTGAGTCAGGTACTAAACCAGCAATGCTGGGCACTTTGCATTAGGAAAGCTATTTAATGAAAACCTAATATGTATTACATACCATGCAAGGTGTAAGAAACAGAATCAATCCCTGCCTTTTAGCCACTCACAGTGTAACAGAGGAAATAGACCAATATAAAGCCAACTATAATACTAAATAAGAGCCATGGTAAAAAATTTCTATATTCAGTCAGTAAATATTTATCAAATGCTTTCCTTTTTTTTTTTTTTTCTGAGACGGAGCCTCAAGCTATCCCCCTGGGTAGAGTGCCATGGCCTCACAGCTCACAGCAACCTCCAACTCCTAGGCTCAAGCGAGTCTCCTGCCTCAGCCTCCCAAGTAGCTGGGACTACAGGCGCCCACCACAGCGCCGGCCATTTTTTGGTTGCAGCCATTATTGTTGTTTGGCAGGCCCGGGCTGGGGATTCGAACCCGCCACCTTAGGTGTATGTGGCTGGCGCCTTAGCCGCTTGAGCCACAGGCGCCGAGCCTATCAAATGCTTTCCACGTGCCAAGCACCAGTCAGGAGCTTGGTGAAGAGTGATTAAAGAAAGTCACCCTCCCTGTCCTCCTGAGCAAAGACAGATAATAAATAAGTGAACAAACATGTAATTACAAATCACAGTAAATGTTATGAATATGCTGCACCAGTGATTGATGGGGAGAAGGGAGGGGGCTGAGCTGACTCAGAATCTATTCTAATGCTTTCCTTTGACTCTGGAGAAGTATCACTTAAGGCCTAAAGAAGAGGCCTTCACGTGCCAGCCACGTGAACAGAGTTTTAAGCAAAGAGAACAGCACGTGCCACTAAGAACTTTTTTTTTTTAATTTGCAGTTTTTGGCCAGGGCTGGGTTTGAACCCGCCACCTCCAGCATATGGGCCAGCACCCTACTCCTTTGAGCCACAGGCACTGCCCCAGCCACTAAGAACTTTTCACTTCTGAGGAAGTAAAGTTGAATGTAGCTGGAGCACGACAAGAGGGAGAATAACATGCAATGAGGTTGGAGGATTAAGCTCAGATCATCCTAAGGTTTTACTCCACATGTTAATAAACTGTTAAACAATTTTAAATAGAGAACTGGTATTTATATTTTTTAAAAGATCACTATAGCCGCAAAATGCTTCAGATCTAACCAGAACCCTGTATATACCAGGGAATCTTTAAACAGATGTGTATCCCTCAAAACCCACACATTAGGAACTAGCAATAAAACCAGTTAGGACAACCTAGGGCAGCTACATATAATATGTTTACCAGGCCTGCTCTGGTCACAGCACAGTCCTGACTTGCACTCTAACAGATTCCCAATTCTAAGAGATCCTAAATTTCTCCGAGCTCTGAATGTTTGCACTGGCAACAATAACATAAAATACATAAATGCTAACTGCTACTATGGAAAGTTGAACAACAGTGAAGAAAGTAAGACTGCCTAGTCCACTGATTCCCAAACTAGGCTGCATATCAGAGGGGTAGCATATTAAAAACAGATATTACAGAGCTCCATCCTTGCAAACACTGACATATTAGACGAGGGAATTGTGGCATTAATATTCTCAAATAGATCCTCAGATAAGTTTTTCAGTAACCCACTCTTTGAACTTTACTGTTCAGGTTTCCATAAGTTAAAAAATGAAGAGGTATGTTCAATTTTAAAACAAAACTCCAGAAATTAAAAGCAGCTATCTTACCTAGTGCAGTAGACATGAATAAACCCAAACAAAACGTATTTACACACTCAGAATGTTAGACTCATCAAAATCCTATTACAAACAGATTAAGGAAGAAAAAAATCCCAATGACATTACTAGAAGCAAGCAGACAGAAATGCATCCCCTGGCTCTAGGACATCTTCATCTTTGCAAATTCAGGAAAAAAATATTTTAACTGCAAAACCTCACTATGCAAACTATAAAGGATAAGTAAACTTCAATTTCATTCTAACATTATAAAATTAACATTTCTAAGTGCATAGTTACTACGGGTTCTTATTTCACAGATACCACATTTTCCTATTTCACCATTTTACTTACAGTCAAAGCACTAAGATCTCCATTTAGTTGACTATCATCTCTAGACTTCACGTAACGACGGTGGTTTTGATAGAAATTAGACAGTCCATAATACATAAACACATTGCCCTAGAGAAACAGAGAAAAAAAAAACTGTTACATACAAACTTGTTTCATGTATACATAAAAGCTATGTGATTTAGACTTTACTAGTTTACAATTTGTCATGACAGGTAGTGGGGTAAATATTATCAGCACTTAGCAATCTAAAATGGTACAACTATAAATAAGATTAAAGGTATGTTACCAAAATCCAAGAGTAAACCCTGGAACCACCCTTAATTACTTCAGAGAAGTACTATTTACATTAAAAAGCAGTCTTTTGCTTTTGCCTGACTGTGCCAGGCCAGTGACTCATACCTGTAATCCTGACATGTTTAGAGTCCAACCACAGTGGCAATCCCAGCACTTTGGTATGCCGAGGCCAGAAGAATGCCTGAGCCCAGCAGTAAGAGACTAGCCTAAGCAAGAGCTAGACCTCACCTCTACAGAAAGTAGAAAAATTAACCAGGCACGGTGGCATGTGCCATAATACCAGCTATTCAGGAGGCTGAGACACAAGCTAGAGATTGCAGTGAGCTATAATGATGCCATTGCACTTCAGCCCAGGAAATAGAGCAAGACCCTGAGCAAAACAAAAACAAAAATCTTCAATGTATTAGCCTATTATGACCTATTTTAATTTCAAATTTCCATCAAAGTAGCACCAACTTTTCAGAGAGATAATGGTCAAACTTTCATTATTTTTCCAAGTAAATTCTGAAATTGAACTGGGATATAATTTCTCAATAGGACACTATATAATATTAGAAATTAAACTAGTAATCAGTAAAGTAAGGTAATAAGTCATCTTCTAATCATCAAAAAAAGTAATGTATTTATTAGGTGGAGCCAATGTCAAAATAACTTAGGAAAAAAAGGTCATCTACATACACACAATTATTTAGATACTAAGAAGCCATTTTCAATAACTAAAAATGTTTAGAGATGACAAAAACGTTAAGCTATTCTCTCCTTTCTGGTTGTTACTTCTATTTTCTATATTCTTATCCTCAATTAAAAGGATTTCAGTTAACACTCTAAGTATGCTTTGTTTGACTTACAAACTTCACATATGATATAATTTATTTAAAACTTGATTTTCAAATGTCAAACCATGCAAAATTTCCCACTCTATAGAAAGAAAATATTTACATGAAAACGTTTTTAGGGAGGGCAGGAGTATCAAAATTATATCAAACAGAAACAATGAATATGCTTTTTTAAAAAATATTTATCTCAATTTAAGATTCAACATACTAAATTCAATTTGCAAAGCAAAAAACAGATCCTTTCTATTAATTCTCAGTTAAAATAACCTATGTGAAGTTCCCTGAAAAGGCTTTAGTCCATTTCAAAGTTTGGGCTTATGAAGAAACACAAAACTCACAAGAGAATAAATCTGGGATTGATCACCTCTACAGAAAGGAATTTCTGAAATTTAAGTGTTTTTGAAATGGGGGAGGAGACTAACAGAGCTTCTAAATCACTATAAATATCTCATTAATTCTGCACTTTTTGACAATAGCAAAACTTATTGCATCTTTAGAGTTTGTCTATCACATTGAAAAACAATGGACTGGCTCAGTGCCTATAGGTCAACTGGCTAAGGCGCCAGCCACGTACACCTAAGGTGGCGGGTTCGAATCCCCAGCCCGGACCCGCCAAACAACAATGACGGCTGCAACCAAAAAATAGCCGGGCGTTGTGGCAGGCGCCTGTGGTCCCAGCTACTTGGGAAGCGGAGGCAGGAGACTCGCTTGAGCCCAGGAGTTGGAGGTTGCTGTGAGCTGTAATGCCACGGCACTCTACCCAGAGAACAGCTTGAGGCTCTGTCTCAAAAAAAAAAAAAGAAAAACAATGGACTTTTAAAGATGCTTTAAATTTTTATTTTATCTCTGCTGGAATAAAGTTAAATAATTAAATTTCTGCCTTTTACCACATTTGTTTCCATGTTTTTTTCAAAGGTGACATCCTGGCCTTCATTTCAGTGCAATAGTACCTATGACCACTAGATGGCAACCATTTACCAGCGATTATAACAGTCCTCACTACCTTTAAAAAATGTGAACAGTATTAAGAAAAGATGTAATTGTTTTACAATAACAAATAAGTGAGATGATAGATGTGTTAATCAGTTCAATGTAAGAATTTCACATTGTATATCAAATCAGTACACTGTACCCCATAAATGCATCACTGTACAGTTATGAATTTGTAAAAAAAAAAAAAAAAAAGAAAAAAGAAAAAAATGCAAAGACTAGATTTAAATCTAAAAAGTTGGTGTTTATTATAGCAGTTCTGCCCCCTGAAGAACAATTTTCAGGTAGGGGACAAAATGGCCTTCCCATGCCTATTCTGAATCTTCATGTCCTTTAGCATATGCTCAGTTACGAAGAATGGCAGGTCAATGCGAACACACAAGGTGCGCCCATTCTCACTATTTATCAAAAAGGTAAGATTTTAGTAAGTGCTTACATTTTTTATAATTCTTCATAGATTATAAAAATTCAATTAAATGATAGGAAAATTATTTTCTAATGTAAAACTTACGTTAGTATTTTAAGTATGCAAAACAACTGAATTATCTTTAAAAATACAAATATAAAGTTGATATAAACTTATGTTTACAATTATAAAATTTTCCAGTGAAAAGATAAAAAATGTCTTCAATTTTGTTTATGTATTATCTAAATTACTCAAATAAATATATTGAATTTCCAGACCACAAAGTGCAACAGTCAACAGAAAAAGATCTTCCTAAAAAGTGTATGGATTCCAGCAAATTAAAGTGACTTCTGTACAACATGAAAATACCAAGTAAAAAACATTTAGTACAATGTCAGTATTTTAAAAGCATGTTTTTTTCTAATATATCACTTGGAAACACAGACCTCGAATGACTCTTCCAGTGTGAAGTTAATGGTACAAACGCAAGGTGTCACATCAGGAGACAAACACTTATGGCAGGGACTGGAAGGCTCGATTCCAGTATAATCAATCTGCAAGAAAAAAATATAACTAAGCATTTCCTTGGAGAAACCTGATACCTTAAAACACTCTGAAATACCTTGCTATTAAAAGAGGAAGTAAGAGTAATGAAGCAGCCCAAACCAGACAAACACTGTTTTAAGGTTATCTGTTCATTTAGACAGTGTGAGGCAGTAAAGCTCGAAAGGGTCCTTCCTCTGTTGTCCTACTGGTTGATCGTTCCAGCAAAGTCCTCTCTCCTTTTTACCAAAAGAAATACATTTATGCATAAAATCATAAAAGTAAAATTTAAAACTGGATGAAGAAGATTTAAATCACTATAAAGTTTGAACTATTAAAATTATAAATAAATCTGCATTGTTTCTTAAATCTTTCAATCTTAAGATGTGGAATCAACCCAGGTGCCCATCAACATATGAAAGGATTAATAAAATGTGGTATATGTATACACGGAATACTATTCACCCATACAAAAGATGGAGACTTTACTTGAATGGCGTTGGAGAACATTCTACTTAGTACAGTATCACAGGAATGGAACCAAGCAGCCAATGCATTCAATACTAATATGAAATCAATAGAAAAATAACAACATGCCCACATGAAAGAAAAACACAATTAAATTCAAGTAGAGGGGAGAAGGAAAGAGATGGGGGGGGGGCACAACACAGGGGTCTACAATACACCCACTGGGTGAAGGGTTCAACTACAACTTCCACTTTGCCTGACAAATGCAAACAATGTAACCTAATCTTCTGCACTCTCATATTAATCTGAAATTTAAAAAAAACTTTCAATCTTAAATACTTTTCAATCACCTCAGTTTTCCATGGTAGACTTTCAAATAATAAAGCAAAAAAGGGCTACTGTTTTTTTCAAAAACCTAACATTGAATTTGTCTTGGTTTCCTGGCAGGAAGCTTTTTTTTGTTTTGTTTTTTTTGGTGGGGCTGGGTTTGAACCCACCACCTCCAGCATATGGAGCAGGTGCCCTACCCTTTCAGCCACAGGCACCGCCCCTGGCAGGAAGCTTTTTATCCTCAGAATTTCCTAGGTGACTCCCACCAGAGTTTATGTTGATGAGATGGCTCAGAAAGACAGCTCCTTACCGGGTCACCAGAAAGACTAACAGTATGATTGAGGGCTCAGGCCCAGTCCAACCTGTGGGGAGCAGTGTGGGGCTGGAAATTTAATTCAACCAGTTAGCCAATGTTAAATCATGAAGTTCCAATAAAAACTGAACAGTGAAATGAAAGAGAGCCTTCTGATTGGTCAAGGTGATGTGCTCTGAGTATACGAGGAAATGGCATGAAAGCTCTGTGTTTAGGAATATCCTGAACCTCACCCCAAATGTCTCTTCCAGAACCCCGCTGAACACACAGCCAGTTGATCAGAAGGGTGGATGACCTGGAAATCCCCAAACTTGCGACCAGAGTGGGAAATGAAGCCAGGCTCATAGGGAGACAGCACGGAGGGTCTCGGGAACAAACTCCCTGGATTTGAAGCCAGCTGGAAAGAAGTGTGAGTGGCCAGGGGGCTCTATTTGCAGTTAGTGACAGAAGCAGGGGCTGTCTTATTGGGGACTATGCCCTTATACCTGTGGAGTCTGACACGGGGCAGTTGCTATGAGAACTGAATTATAGTCTACTGGGGTGATGTCAGAAGACTTGCCTGATAGCTAAATTTCATGTAATGAGCATGAAATTTTGTAAATAGGCTTTATTTTTTATAGTTTTAGGATCATAACAAAATTGAACAGAAAGTACAGAGTTCCCATATACTCCCTGCCCCCCCACACACAACTTCCCCTACCATCAACATCTCATACCACAGTGATATGTTTGTTATACTCAATGAACCTACACCTACACACCCAGCACCTAACATCTACAGTTTACATTAGGGTTCACTTTCGTACTACATATTCTATGGGTTTTGGCGAATGTAATAATGATACATATCTACCACTTTAAAATCATACAGAGTAGCTCCCCTGCCCTAAAAATCACCTGTATGCTAAAAATCCTCTTCCCTCTCTCCCTGCTAACTCCTGTCAATGACTGATCTTTTTTACAGGCCACATAGTTATGCCTTTCCCAGAATGTCATATAGTTGGAATCACAGAGTATGCAGCCTCTTCAGATGGGCTTCCTTCACTTACTGATATGCACTAAGGGTTCTAGGTCTTTTCATGGGTTTATTGCTCATTTCTTTTTAACACTGAATAATACTCCACCATCTAGATGAACCACAGTTTACTTAATCCATTCACCTACCCTACATCTTGGCTGCTTCCAAGTTATAGCAATTATGAATAAAGTTGCTATAAACATCCATGTGTAGGGTTTTGTGTAGATCTAAGTTTTCAACACAATTACTGGATTACATGATAAGAGGTTTCTTTTGTAACAAACTGTCAAACTGTCTTCCAAAGGGGCTATACCATTTTGCATTCTCACCATCAATAAATGTAGTTCTTGTTGTTTACACATTCTCACCAGCATTTGGCGTTGTCAAGTGTTTTAGATTTTTATCACTCTACTAGGTATATAGTGGTATCTCATAACTATTTTAATTTGTAATTCCCTAATGATACTATGACAATGAGCATCTTTTATATGCTTATTTGCCATATAAGTTATACACTGAATGTTTATGTTCCCCCCAAATTCTTATGTTGAAACCCTAACCCCCAGTGTGATGATATTTAGAAGTAGGTTCTTTGGGATGTAATCAGATTTAGATGAAGTCAGGACGGTGGAGACCCCATGATGGTATTCTTAAGAGTAGGAAGAAAAACCAGATCTCTCTCAATCTCTATCATGTGAGGACACAGCAAGAAAATAGCCATCTACAAGCCAGCAAAAGGTCCCTCACTATGAACTGGAAGCTTGAATCTCCAACTTTCAAGCCTCTAGAATTATGAGAAATCAAAGTGTGCTGTTTAAGCTACCCAGTCTATGTGTTATAGCAGCCCCAGTTGGTTAAGGCACTGTCTTCTTCAGTGAGGTGTATATTCAGGTCTTGTAGTCATTTTTTATGAGGTTATTCATCTTCTCATTGTTGAATATTAAAGGGTTCTTTGCATATTTTGGATATTCATTCTTTATCAGTATGCCATTTGCAAATATTTCTCCTAGTCTGTGGAGAAAGTATTTTCTCATTCTCTGCAACAATCCTAATTACCTATACCTTAATAACATAAAAAAATTAGTCATCTAATCTTCATTTCTAAAAAAAAAAACTGAACCTATAAACTTTATATATGGGTGTTCAACTTATTTTTGTAATAGACAAAAGGAAAGGAGATTAAAACATACATCTAGAAAATGAAACTAGCATCTAATTACAAGGTTTAAAAAAAAAGTTGCTTAATAAAACTTGGTTTTGTCAAATTCTAATAGACTCTCCTTAAAAATGTTTTGCATCCAAGTTTAGTAGTGAAACTCTGTTTAGAGAAAATTTTCTTTTACTGCAAAGAATTGAGGCACAGGTCTCCTAAGTGAGCCCCAACCTTGCACCCAGGACCAATTCACACATAGCACATACTTAAACACCATTTCATGTTATTGAAGGGATGAAAGATGGACCATTTAGAAGAACAAATATCATTTTAAAATCTCTATATATTTTCTCCCTCTTTCCTAAGGATTTTTTTTTTAAGTTACCAACTGGGCTTATTTGCATTTTATATACTTTTGAACAGAAATCCCTCAAATTATTCTTTAGGATTAGTTTCTAGGGCAAAGTCTGAAAGAGAGATCATCAGTTATGATTAAGCAAGGAGATAAATTCTTTATTTAACTGAATAAAAAGAATTAATCTGAAATCTAATAAATTTTACTAGACCAAAATAAAATTGAACATTTTATTGGAATCAAGAATAATCACTGAATACTAAATTACACTTGAGAAAAATCAAAGGATAACTATAATATTTTCATCACAATCTATCAATTATAATTTTTTAAATGTATAAAAAAATTACATGTCTTTTGATTCCAGGATAATCTGAAAAAACTGTTTAAATCCACCATTATTCTTAACAAATTAAGCCTTTGTATGTGTTAAAGCATGACATAAGGTTCAAGACACATACAAAACAATCATACTGCATACAGCTTACACAACGCTGTCTTTCATACACACATCTCATCTGATCTTCACCAAAATCCCATAGTATTATTTCAACTTTACTTAAAAAGAACACATTCAGAATCTTGCCCAAGGTCACACAAGAAGCAATAGCTGGATCTGGGCTGGAACCAAGAATTTCTGACTCTAAGAACAATGTTCCTTCTACAAAACTTCCTTTTCCTCAAGAATAGTCAGTCCCCTTTGCCCTCTAGGTAGACTACTTTATCAAAGTCAGCATAACACAAAGAAAACTACTATAAAATTCTAAGTGCCAAAATGGATGGCATAAAGGAAAAATAACCACTACTTTTTACTGAGAAGAAACAAGGATTGGAACACAGCCATATATAAAAGATGGAAAAAAGAGGAGGGGGCATGTGAGAAGAAAGAAGGTAGAAAGCACAACATATATTTAAGAACAGTGAGCATAAATAATAATTTATGATGCGTTTTCCACAGTGGAAGGAAGTGAGCCAAGATTAACAAGGGAAACTTGAGCCATAATTATACACTGTGCTCCACTGACTGTTCATATACCGAATGTGTCTAACTGCCAGGCATCAGGCGAATAAGCACTTAATACACATCATCTCATTTTAAAAATACAATAGCCCTGCAAAGTATTTTCCTTATTTTAAACTAGGTAACTGCTATTTAAGAAGGTTTAATAATTTTCCTGAGATCACTGGACACTATGCTCTTTCCATCATGTCATGCTCTCTCATGAAATGAACATGCCCATTCTGGTGTACAGAAAGGTGTCCGGTGTCCTTCAGATTGTAACAATGAAGAGAAACCTTTGACAGATAACTATAATTTGTTTCATTGTTGTTGTTGCCTGACATCCAAACATATTTGCAAGTACTGCGGAATTCTTCACTGTGAGAGTTCTGGAGGAATAAAGGGCCACACCTCCACTTCAGAAACCAAAGGGAGAGATGCATCCTTTCTCTCCCTCACCCCATGGTAGCCAGTGCAAGGACACAAGATCCAGATTCAGCACTCCCACATAAGTCACTAAATCCTGGGAGACAAAAGACAAAGAGTGTGTATGATTGCATGAGCTCAGAAGTTCAAGGCCAGCCTGAGCAAGACCAAGACCTCATCTCTACTAAAAAAAAAAATAGAAAAAATAACTAGTCAGGCATTGTGGTGGGCACATATAGTCCCAGGTACTCAGGAGGCTGAGGCACAAGAACAGCTTGAGCCCAAGACTTTGAAGTTGCTGTGAGCTATGATGCCACGACACTATAGGGCTATAGAGACTCTGTCTCAAATAAAAAGAGCGGATAGGCCAGGTGCCCATAGCACAGAGGTCACAGTGACAGCCACATGTACCAAGGCTGGCAGGCTGGAACCTGGCCTGGGCCAACTAAAACAAAGACAACT
>NW_003852502.1:5956562-5963986 GCF_000181295.1 Otolemur garnettii | reverse complement strand
GCATCCGGACCAAACTGTTTATGCCTTCAAACCTCCCTTACTTTCCACTTGCCTCCAAACCTGATTCTTTGGACTTCACACCCATTTTGTATAAGAGCTACCCAATCTTCCTCTAATAAACTCCTTTCCCATCTAAGCCAGCCAGAGTTGGTTACTGCTGCTGACAACAAAGTCTCTGAAAGTTAAGTAACCCTGAATGTTACACTGTCCTGCAGGAACTGGAGAGATTTTTGAGGAATGTAACATAATCAAATATTTGCATACAGATTAAAAAGAGTCTAAGAAATGGGACTTAGATTTCTTCCTGAATGTCCCATCGTGATATAATTTTCTTTTACCTACTATTTAGTGAGTGCCCCATATATTCCAGGCCTTGAGGATCAGCCTAACACCTGACCTCTGGAGTTAACTGTCCAATATTGAAAATAGTTATTAAAATTAAATGGATGTTTTGATAAAATTAGTAAAATACTATGGAAACAAAACCTAGACTACTAGTCACAAATTTCCCCATGAGAACTGCTGAGTAGATATTATCTGGGGCACAATGAGAGACCACATCTGATTGAGGGCTTAGCATATGAATAGACCCAAAAGGTATATGAATTTAGAACTTCAAATAAAGTTATAAATTGGAGATAAAAATCTGAGAATTAATCCAGGGTTCTCTGGTTATCTAACTTTCCTATAATATACCTTTATAAAACAATTAACGATCAGTAATAAGAAAAATTCAAACTTAGAAATAAACAAATGAGATAATTCATAAATGTAGATTATCTCTGAAGAAAGGAAACCAACAGCAAAGCCAGAGATTATTTTCCAAATACGTACTCTACCCTAGAACTATTCTTAGTTTTTTACAAAATGAGCAAAGTGAGATTTAGAGGTTAAATGGCCAAGACCAAGGCTACAGTAGTGACTATATTAGTTTTCAAGGACTACTGTAACAAATTATCACAAATTACATGTCTTAGCACAAGAGCAATTTACTCTTTCACAATTCTGGAGGCCAGAGGTACAAATTCACAGTGTCATACTTCCTCCCTTTGAGGTTCTGGGTAAAAACTGTCTTTGCCTCTTCCTTACTCCTGGCAGTAGCCAACAATTCTTGGAGTTGTGTTTGGCTTCCAACTGCATTAACTGTGTTGTTATATGGCATTCTCTCCACATCTGTCTTCCCTGTTTGTTTCCTTTTTTTTAATTTCGGGTTAATTTAAGAGTACATAAAGTAGGTTACAATGTTTGCATGTTAGGTATATACCCACCCCCAGGAAGTGTGCCATACACTGTGCTTCCCCAAAAATAAGACCTACCCAAAAAAATAAGCCCTAGCAGGATTTCTATGCTTTGTTAAATATAAGTCCTACCCCAATAATAAGACCTAGTGATGGGCGTGGCTATGCAGTGTATCTGCATTTTGGCGAGGAGCAGTAAGGAATACTGGAATACCTTTTATCTGCCACAGCTCCTTTCTCCAAGCCGTTCACGCGTCACTAGCGCCAGTCCTATCAACAAAGTCTGCTCCCCCTGTCAGGTTCCAGAAGATGACGACTTAAGTGTATTTGAATAAATGTAGACTGTTCTATTATACTTAATAAAAATAAGACATCCCCTGAAAATGAGCCCTAGTGTGTATTCTTGAGAAAAAATAAATATAAGACAGTGTCTTATTTTCGGGGAACACGGTATCCCCACATTGTGCCCATTAAGTAGGAGCACAACAATCCCCTTCCCTCCCCCTCCCCCCTTCATGAATTGAGTTTTTCTCTTGTGTGGATGTAAAGTAGATCATCTACTGGCTTCATTATCAGTACTGAGCACACTGGATACTTGCTTTTCCATTCTTATGATACTTTACTAAGAAGAATGTTTTTCAACTCCATCCAGGCTTAATTACAAAAGATAAAAAGACTTTTGTCTTTTTATGGCTGAACAGTATTCCACAGTATACAATACCACAGTCTGCTGATCTATTCCTGGGTTGATAGGCATTTAGGTTGTTTCCACATCTTGGCGACTATAAATTGAGCTGCAATAAACAATCTAGTATAATGTCCTTATGATAAAATGATTTTTTTCCTTCTAAGTAGATGCCTAGTAATGGATTATCTGGTCAAATGGAAGGTCTATTTTGAGTTCTTTGAGGATTTTCCATACTTCTTTCCAAAGAGGCTGTATTAGTTTGCAGTGCCACCAATAATGTTTCCTCTTATAAGCTCATAACTGCATATGAGCACACCCTAATGGCCTGATCTACAAGAACTCTATTTCCAAATAAGGTCACATTCACAGGTGTGTGCAGTTAGGATTTCAACATATCTTTTGGGGAGCATGATTCAACCCACAATACTGACAGAATTAGATCTGTCTAGCTCCAATGCTTACTGCACTGCTGCTTCCCATAATTTTAAATATGTATTCTACCATAATTTAAATATGAATGTCAATTTAAACATTATTACTTTAAAATAAAATTGGTGCCAATCATTAGATGCCAATATTTTAAATAGTACTACCAAATCTTCCTATTTTCAGTCTAAAATAGAGATCAAAAGCAAATTTGTCATAATAAGCAGCCATCATCCCAAGACCATCTAAACTATTAGTTTGAAATATAATTTTATAATATAAATACAATACAAATATAAATTTCTATACATACAAATTTCATATGTGGCATTTAACAAATTAAAAAAATAAATTCCCTGTGAAGCTTTATTTTACCCTTTAAAAGTCTTACTGAGTTACCGAAAATAAAAACTGCTTAGGACACAACTGATAAAAAGGGCTTTGTTAAGTATGCCCTAGCTACAAAATAGGAGAATATATGAAAGAAAAGAATATATTCCAATGAAGTATGGAATATATGAAAGAAACAAATAATTAATATGAATAAAACAAGGCTTTGTATTTAAGGAAATACATATACGATCTTTTCCATATAGAACAATTTTCATATAAAGAATTAATATTCAAATAGTAGTGGCCTTTGCCTTTGTATCCAAGGTTACTTCCCATGACATTCTCATGCTGCCTTGGATCACGTTCCATCGCTTATAAATCACCCCCTCTAAGCCATCACTGGTCTTACTGCTACCCTCAGTCCCATTTTTTATGCCCCTAGATGTACTTGGTTGAATACATCTTCCTTCCTATACATCATACCATCTCTATTTCAAATCCACATCTTTTGAAAATTAAGCCATACATACATGATATTAATCTTTTTTGATTATGCTTCACTAAACACTTGACTAAAAAAAATCCATAGCTCATTGAATCTCTTCAACTGTGGTCATCTGACTGACACCTGTAAATGGTACCACCACTGCCCCAAGAATCCAACCTCAAAATCTTAGTACCATCTTTGACATTAGTCCCCACATTCTACTAATTCTTCCTTAACAATATACTTACTATCCTAGAGAAGTAAAAAAGAGAAGAAAAAGTACATTATGTTTTCTAAAAAAATCAAGATGAAACAAATAATTTCTAAATTTTTTTTTAAACTAAATTGTATATAATGTGAGACCTGAAATTTAGAACAAAGCCAACTAGTTCTATATTGATGAATGATGTTATTAAATACTATGTCACATAATCATTCTTACATTTTAATTAATTTTAGAAATTAAACTACAGCCAGGATAACTGATGGTATACAACAGAGGTGTCCAACCTGTGGCCCATGAGCCCCATGCTTATTTTGTGTATTGTTTGTTTGTTTGTTTGTTTATCTGTGGTATTGGATATCATATGAAAAGTACTCATGGACCTTGTTTTTGCTAATTGGCATTCATTAGTGTTTGTGTATTTAATGTTTGGCCCAAGATAACTCTTATTCCTTCAATGTGTTGCAGGAAACAGAAAAGGTTGGACACCCTTGATCTGGAATTTCCAATTTTTCAGTATAAATGTGTAACAGTACTTCCTTATAAAATTAAGTCTCAAAAAAATGTGTGTTTAGGGGTTGCAATTTACACTTTTTCCCATCTTTGTGGCAGTATTCGCCAATTTGTTTGCCAAATTTTCAGCAACCCCTCTTGATAGGCAAATTTGTTTTGCCTTTAGATAAGGACAGGTATCATAGTAACACAAGTTTGTCTTACAGTATGTATCATTTTCCTTGGCTAATTTTACTAACTCTATCAGAGGCATAATACCACTCAATAAACTGCTTTAAGATGTGTTGATTGTGTCCACTGAGTCTTTCATACCTGAGTCCCTATTAGGTGTCAGGCACTGCGCTACTGAATGGGAATACAAAATGGGAAAATATATTGTTTGTGTCACAGAAGAATTTACAGAATTGTGGGCCAGAAAGTCAGATTTATCAGTAACTACAGTACACAACATGATAATGTTGGCAGGCGCATAAGTTAGTACTCATAGAATCTGAGAGAAGCAGGTGGACAAAGGAAGAAAATCACAGAAAAGTTGCCATAGTATTGACAGGAACTAACTTTCAAAAACATGGTAGAAGAAATGGAAGGTCACTTTGGGTAGAGCTATTAGCATGCCACATTCCAAAAACTATAGTAGTGGCTATGCCTAGCGCAAAAGGTAGGGAATAGTAAGAGATGAGGCCAGAGAAGTAGAAAGTAGTCTATTATCAAGAAAATTACAACAGATGTCAAGGTTTGAACAGTATTCTGAATGCTATAAGGAGCCAGCTGTAGGAGAAATTTTAAGCAAGAGAGTGAAATATTCAAACTCACTTTTTAAAAATATCCCTCTAGGGCGGCGCCCGTAGCTAGTGGGTAGGGCACTGGCTACATACTTATACCAAGGCTGGCAGGTTCAAACCTGGCCTGGGCCAGCTAAAACAACAATGACCACTGCAACAAAAAAATAGCCAGGTGTTGTGGCAGGTACCTGTAGTCTCAGCTACTTGAGAGGCTAAGGCCAGAGAATCTCTTAAGCCCAAGAGTTTGAGGCTGCTATGAGACGTGATGCCACGGCACTCTACCCAGGGCAACAGCTTGAAACTCTGTCTCAGAAATAAATAAATAAATAAAAATATCCCTCTGGCAACAATGCACAGAGAGTAAAAAGAATGCCAGAGTAGAAGCAGAGAAAATAGACAGAATGCTACTGCAATAACCTAGACAAAAAATGACCAGCCTGGGCAACATGGTGAGATCCTGTCTCTACAAAAAATAAAAAATATTCCAGGTATGATAGCACACACTTCTAGTCCTGGGTACTCAGAGACTAAGAAGGGAGGGATCCCTTGAACCCAGGAGTTCAAGGCTGCAGTGAGCCATGATTATGCGGTTGCCTTTTACCCCGACTGTCAGAGTAAGACCCTGTCTCAAAACAAACAAATCAACGAAGCCACATATCTAATTTGCTTTTTTCAGATAAAAAACAATGTTTTTACTATGAAATCGAGTTCAATACACTATTATAATCAGTATAGAAACTCAACCATTATTAATTCTAGTGTCTGAACTACTAGACTCTCACATCTAGGTTTCACACAGAAGACATACCATTTTACTACCAGATAAATATTCCTATAACACTGTCTTGGAGAGACTGCTAACAACCCCCAACACCAATTTCTGTGCTACCTTATTTTCACATAAAACTCTTACTAAAAAAGATTACTTTTTCCAGTCTTCCTCAAAACTGTGTCCTTGACATTAAGTGGAGGAGGTAGGTGGTAACTTCCATGAATCTGCATTAAATGCCTTTATCTCTTTGTTCTTCATCCCTTTCACACTACTGAACAGAAAATGAGATTAGGACCCCAGCCTTCATCCTGGAGTAGGAGGGTGGCAGTAAATTCCCAAGAATGGCAGGGGATTTGACTATCTGTGAGGACTCAGCAAAACAGAGCTTTCACATCAGCAGCATACTGTGTTCCTAAAGCTTTTTATATGAGAATGAAAATCTTAATTATTCACTGCTGAACCCAATCCTAACTGATACAGGCTTTTCTGATTCACACTCACTTTCCGGAGTCATTATCAAATACCCAAGGCCATCCACAACCTGGCATCAGCTCATTTGCCCTTATTCCTATTTCCTCTATACATACACCTTTTGATTTCCCACCACTAAATCACTGCTTATATTAATCGTCTCCCTTGGAATGCACCCAAACTTCTCCTTTAGAAGTGCTATTCATCCTTGAAGTTCCAACTTAAACTCCGCTTCCAACACAAAGCTTTCCGTGGTCTTTAGAGATAGATCTCCACTACTAAAGGATGTTCTGTCTGTGCCACTCTCATTTGGCAATTAGTTTTCCTGTTATGTGTTTGTCTCACCTTCCCTCAAAGATTCCAGGCTCCTTAGGAAAGGATTTCTGGTTTAAAAAGAAAGGAAAAAAAAGAGGTCTGTTCTCAAACTTTTCCTATCGCTCACTATGCTCAGAGATGTACTTTGTATACAGAAATTGCCTAAGATTGATTAAACTCCTTATAAGCTTTTACCATCATGTGATCACTATACCCTTTGCTACCTAAAATTCAAGGGTAGCCAGACCTAATGCCCAGATTGTACTAAAATCTTTTGGGTATAATATCCTATCTGCTTTCAGAAAACAAAGTTCATACTAAAGTAAATAGTCCTTATCTTGGAAAGAAAAAAGGCTACCAAGTGGAAGAGGAGCTACAGTTCCCTTATTTTAAAAAATTAATGCTTATTAAATGTCAAAAGCATATGAGGCCAATACAGAATACAATGATGGTCTGGAGACTTGCCCATTAGCTTAAATCCAAAGACAAAGAACCAGAAACAAAACAGGACAGATGCAGGTGAGTAGATTAAGAGTTATCCGATTTCTCAGCTTTGTTTAGCTACCGCTGTAACTGTTCATCTAAATCAAATTGGTGTTTCTTCTTAGTAATTCTAAAAATATATCCTATTCCTAAGAAACAGAGTTTAATGCAGTAGGAAAGGAGAAATTCAAAGGACATGCATTTTTTGCACCATGTAGAAGGACTGGAAAACTTCCATTATGAATGTAAATCTGTCTAGAAGAAAATCAATAAGACCTAAACAGGTCACTCACCAAAATGCTGAGTAATAAAGTAAATCATTATAAGTATTAATCAAATTAACTTAAAAATGGTATTTTAAATACCCCTTAGACTAATGATTCCACACTAAAGAATTTATATGGAGTCTTCTCTGGAGACTCTCAAAAAGACAAAATTTCCAAAGCAACTTTCTTTAGACTGCTTGAATTTTACCCATGACAAAGAAATGAAGAATGGTGTTACCTGAGCCAAGATTAAGGGAAAATTGAACTGAAGTATTTGTTATCTACTTAATCTGTAGAAAGACAAGAGAACTCATGCAATTACCAGGGATCCATGTTACACCTATCTTGAACAATTACTGAGGATTAGAATGTGTGTATTAGACCCAAGTTATTCTTGTAGCAAAAAGTTAAATTTGCTAGTATGGCT
>NW_003852502.1:5947011-5956308 GCF_000181295.1 Otolemur garnettii | reverse complement strand
AAAAAAAAAAAAAAAAATTTGCTAGTATGTTTCTTTAAAATTGTAATTCAAAAGCAGGAGGCAATTCTTTTCTGAAAAGGGTCAGAGAGTAAATATTTTAAGTTTTGTAGAAAAAGAAGCAAGGTTGAGGATATTGAATAGATTCTTATGAAACAAGAGAGAAAATAAATTTGCACAATTTTTACTAATAAAATTCAAAACATAAAATGCTTATCTGTAAAATCATTCTAGGTTTCCCGGCCACACAAAACATTCCAGCCAGCCATACTTACTTTGTCATCCTTTGCTGTAAATATTAAGATTCCTTGAGAAACAAGTTTAAAACACTAACACCACAAAACCCTTGTACTGAAAGTTCAGTACTTATCCCCATGTCCAAGTAAGGAGCAAGGAAGAGGACAAGTGGTTTGAGGAAAAGTAAAGAGAAGTTTACTAATTTGCCAGCAAATGAGAAGGATGGTAGAACTCTCCTCTTAAAGGGCCACGGTCCTAACCGCAGTATAAGAAACTCAGCACTTTTAAAGGGAATTTTCAGCTTTGGATTATAGCTGTTTAACTACAGCATCTTTGGTGAAAACAACCATGACTTATGCCCAGACAACCCCTCTGAGCCATCTCCTGTGGTACTCTTCCCCCCTCCCAAAATAAATTAATTAAAAAGAACACTCCCTCCCCTTGGATTAATAGTTGGGCAGGAATGCAGGTTAAGATTCTCAAAAAAGGGCAACAGTAAAAAATGTTTCCCATAAAACATTTTACCCTTTTTCAAGCGTTAACTCTGTTACAACCTTAATTTCCAAACGTCTACTTGCAAATAGCTAAAATCAACATGGATATAAAAATCTTCAAACTTCTCAACATAAACCACCTAATCTTTAACAACTATTTCTACAAAGCAACTTGTTCTCCCTTGACTCTTAGCTAAAGGCTAAGTATAAACCAAGATAACTAAACACTGATGGGAAATCTAATCTTTAAAATCTTACAATTTTTATCAGAAACCAGGGCAGTGGAAAATAATCAGGATCCAACAATTGAGGACGGTAAATGAAACAATAGTAAGGTAAATAAGAGGAAAGCTAGGAGTTTATCAAACATGCGGAATATGGAGCTAATCCACTAAGATTTCATTCATGAAATGTGTCTTGAACACTTTTAGCAATATTAATTTGTAGTGAATGTTTAGTTTTCAAAATTTACTCTCAATAACAACTTTACCTGATTTTAACCATTAATTTAAAACTACGTAACTTTCACCCTGATGAATGCTTTTGCAAAAATTAAGAATAACCTCTTTTTCAATAAATTTTGTATCTCAGCCTCACTGACAAAGGCTCTATACCTTTATGGTAGAAAGACGAGCCTGAGTCCTACAATGGCCAAATTAAATACTCATTCTTGTTCCTAATAATAAATAAAGATATCAAACTTTAATGTTAAGAGAAGATATTACATGTTCATAGTATCTTCTCAGGAAAGATAAAATTAACAACTGTAGTTTTCTTATATATCCTTATTTTATTTAAATTATGTAAAATCACAAACTGACTAAACAAGATACATAAACCAAACAACAGGAGGAAATAGGCTGCCAAATATAATTACTAAAATCTAAACACACTCTTTCTTACACATTTTTCATGGGAGTCCAAGGGATTTTACAAAAGTAATGACTTATAATATTTCTGGGAGAATGAGATAGATCTACTGATTTTTATACTTTAAGAAATATTAGATTTCTGATCTAACCACTTTAAGCTATTTTACAAAAGCATTTTGATTTGACAAGTCTCCTTTGCCCTAGTATTATGAATTAATATAGCAATGAAAGTTTTTAAAATAAAAAAAAGAAACTAAAAAGGTGTGAGCAACTTAAAGTATGGAAGTGAATGCTGGCTACAAGTCCTCATTACCCATTTACTTATGATAGCCCTCAACATATTTTAACTGAAACTAGTGGTCAACAAAGGGTAGAGAACAGGCAGAAACAAGTATGTGTGTTTTGGAAATCTTCCTAGGTTTTTTAGTAACTCCATATCTGGAGAGTGTTCAGAACCACTTCTCCACATATTTAACACAAAAATTCTAAAAATAAATATACATAAGAATTCTATCTGCACAATTCCATGTCAGTGTTGGTATAAAACTCCCAGTTACTCTTAATAAATTTTTATTTCCTCTTATTTCAAAGGTGATACATTTTTCTTTAAATCACATTTTAAGTGGGAAGTCATAGAATTTTAGAGTTGAGTGGCACTTTAGAGATCCTCTACTATAAATCTTTAGTTCTTAAGGAAAAGATTTGGACTTTTAAGATAATTAAAAATTATGGTCTCAAAATTATGCCTAAGATCCCAAACTACAGTGACGGAGCTGGGATTTCATTTCCAAGGTCCAAACTCTTCAATGCCCTGTTAATTTAAGCTGCAGCAGACCTGAAATAAGAATTTCACATGAGAGGCTGGGCACAGTTGGCTCATGCCTATAATCCTAGCTAGGCCCATTTGAGCTCAGGAGTTGAGACCAAACTGAGCAAAGCAAGACCCTGTCTCTGCTCAAACAGAAAAATTAGCAGGGCATGGTGGCTGAACTTGTAGTCCCAACTGCTCAGAAGGCTGAGACAGGAGAACTGCTTGAACCCTGGAGTTTGACAAAGCTGTGAGCTAGGCAAGGGAGTGAGACACTGTTTGCAAAAAAAAAAAAAAAAAAAACTTACACATGAGAACTATTTAAGAAATTTCCAATTCATCTACTGTTTAGTATGAAGAACTTTATTTCAAACTCAATAGTTTTAAAGTTAAAAGAAGTTGATTTCTGATAATTTAATAAATTCTCATTCACATAAAATTCCAAATTATTGCTACTTTCATCTTAACATCTTGAGAAGTTTAAATAAAATGACTCAATTTTCTAATGTTATTTTCTTCTATTTTGCTAACATTACATTAAAGACCTTAGTGCAGTGTGAAAGCTTAAAGCTGGGAATTAAGACATCTGGGTTTCTTTCTCATTTCTACAACACTCAATTAATGTACTGTCAAATCTCTCTCTTTTTCTCATCTGCTAATTAGAGATCATGATAACTTAGTGCCAGACATCTTAACTATGTTGCTTCTTAATCTCTTATCTTAGAAGATACACATTATTCTACCTACTCTACAGATAGGGAAACTGAGGCTCAAATAGATTAAGAAACTATGAGTTAATTAACTAAAAACTTAGTTAATGGCTGAGCTAGAAATTAAACCCAGCTCTGCTTGACTCCTAGAGCCCATGTTCTTCGCATGACACCACTATATGCTCACATCCAGATGGGACGTGTGGTCCTAGTGCAGTAAGGAGGACAAGATACACCTGCAAGACCATTAGGGAGATACAGACGATAAAATAAAATAGATGCAGACACTTTCACTAGCTATTTAACCGAAAACGAATTTTTAGTCAAAGATTTTGAAACTAGGCATGGTACAGATACTAATACTGTTGTTAACAATGCTGACGTAAGAAGGAATCAAAAGAACGTGGTACCAGTTTCCGTCCTTTCAAACACATAAATACCCTCAGATAGACAAGAAAGAAGACGATCAGATGCTTAATACTGGTTGACATTCTGTCAACCCATCTTCACCACTGAAGATGAATGATGATACCGCGATTGCTGCTCTGGCAGACTCTAAATGGTTCCCCAGTACAAGTTTTTCTGTCATTTTTCATGTAAGCAAAAAGGTGAGTAAAATTAGTATCAGTACAAGGTTTGGAAGACAGTGCACACTGTGTGTAGTCGCTGGCTCTTTTTGTACAGTTTTAAAATCTACAAAAGCAGGAGAGGTGAAGTCTAAAAGCAAAACCAGAAATGAAATTTCAGGTTACCTTTTACCCATATCATGCCCTACAACTAAAACATCTAATAGCTCCAAATGAACGTCGTAATCGTGCACATTCATGACCCAGTAATTTATGACAGTTTCTTTACATAAAAATCAATACTTTCATGACTCTAGGTCCTTTTCCCAATAATGGGCAAGGTGTTAATTCCTGTGTCCTGGGATAATCCCCACACAGGTAATGACACTCTGTGCTTCCGAGTTACGTCTACGTTTTCTCCACTTCTCTTTTCACGTCGTCGAACAACTCCCTAATCCGCACGGAACCACACAAACCGCCCGTGGAAGAAGTGTTTTCCACCCGACTCCCCTCGGTATTAAGCATTCATTCCGTCTCTTAACTGTAAATCGTAAGCAGAAGGAAGAGAGGACAAAATTACAAATTCAGGAAACCCGCGGAGAGAGAAAAACCACACAGAGAGAACGCTGCGAAGGTGGGGGGCGCAGGGATGGAGAGAGGGGACCTCACCACCACCACCACTAAGTCGCCCTCCGGGAGCGGGGCCGGAGTGGGGCGGGCGCAGAAGACCCCGCGGCTGGGCGACGCCAACCCTCACTGCCGTCCCCTCCGCTCACCTCGATCTCGCGGATGTTATTGGAGGTAACGAAGATGCCGATGCCAATGGGGATGAAGATGAGGCCGATGATGAAGAAGGTGGGGAGCACCGTGCCCGCCGTGAGGATGGGCTGCCAGGCGGGAAGCCGTTGCTGTTTGAAGGCCGTGTTATCCGGTCTCCGCGTCTTAGCGGTGCTCCCGGGAGCGCACGGGGGCCCGCCGTCCACCTCATCCTTCGCGTTATAATTCATCGCCATCGACAACCGGGGCGCGGCTCCGAGACGCGCAGGTGGACCGCCCAGGGAACCCGCCTGCCGACCCCGACCGGAGACGCGCAGGCGCCGCCACCGCCGCCGTCCCAGCCGCCACAGCCACCTCCGCTGTGGAGACGGAAGAGGCGGGACCCTCTTCCGCCAAGGGCCCCTGACCGGAAGCGAGAGCCGGCCGCGGACGCCAGAGGGACGGAAAGAGGAAGGAGAGAGCACACCCAGGGGCAGGGGGAGGGGAAAGGGGAGAACGATGGAAAGGGGAGGGAAAAGGCGGACGCACCCTGATCATCTGCCCTGTGACGACAAGGTGAGTGGCCCCTGGAGCGTGAGGCTACGTTGGCGCATGCGCGGCCCTGGAGCGCGGGCTTGGCGCCTGCGCCATGGGAGCGTCTGGGCTGCTTGGGTCGCCGCCTGAGTTTGCGTCCCCGGCTGGTTGTCCCGGCCTCGGGTCTAGGTCGCCGACCCTGCCTCAGCCACCGTGGTTAGTCCTGGAGCTGCCGACGAAGAGGTCTAACACTCTGGTGATTGGTGCCAGACAGGTTTTCCTCTTTACCTCGACGCCGTCTCTGAAGGAAAGGGAGCGGTAAAAGGCTGTATCAGGGTGGCTTGAATTTGGCAGGGTTGGTAGTATTTGCTTGGGTTATAAAGCCGCGACGTTCTCTTATTAAAATAAATAAATTATTACCCAAGATAGAAATATGTGTAAGTTTTAAGACGCATGACGGACAGCCGTTTTATCCTAACGTCAAGAACCAATAATAGGAATTAGTTAACCCTATTGTGTCTAATTGAGATGTTACCACTTATTTTTCATCTGTGAATCGTCTCACGTGACTTTTTCTCTTTGCAGTGTCCGCATTTCACTTTCGCACGTTGATTTAGGAAGTCTTGTGTGATAAGCTTGTACCATTCTCTTTTACTCTTAGTAATTAAGAACACACAGAACTGTTTACAACTGCCAAATACTGTAATGACCCAAGCACATATATTAAAAAGTCATTAAATCAGGATACAACAGTTGTACAGAAACTACAGAAATATATAGAGCCCAAATAAACCTCCATTAACTGACTTTTTGCTTCTTTGCACTTTGCTGTATTTTCCGAAGTTTCAACAATAAGCATATATATATATCATTTGTAAAATTTAAATGGTTATATACAATCCACATTCTACTAACATCTTTGATATGCAGACCAAAGAGTAAATCACATCATCTGAAAAGTAATACCCAAACTTTTTTTAAAGACTTTGTCTGCTTGGTCCTAGTAATTGATAATTAAATGTTTTTTTCAAAATGACAAGTCTCAAGAGTATGAGCTAATCCCATGTGTACCTGGCAGTTTTTGGAGGAATACTTGGCGCTGTCTAATAACTGACTTGCTTGGCTTTGCCCTTAGGTAACATCATCTCTCAAATTCTTAGCAGTGCTAACATGCTTAAGTCTGTATTTTCATCTGTTATGTTTACTTTTAACCCTAAGGTTGAATAATAAAAGAGACAAGGGTTAACCAGTCTGCCCTATGAACAAACAGAACTGGAAAAGGCAGTCTTAGTAAAACGGAGTCTTTCCTTTTACTAAGTTCTGTTAATAAAAAGGTATATCAGAATATGGGGCATAATTCAGAAGTACTGAAGAAAGCTTTGACCTTTTTCTCTTGCCCAGATTCTTTTCTAAGAGACCTGGTGAGCGACACCTTACAAACCATAAAAGCTCATTGAGTAGGTTTTGTACCGCTCAGTATTATGTGATTTACTTTCCAGCCTGACTCTGGAATTAGCATGACAGGAGATAGCAGATCCCCTCATCTTATTAACTCATGCGTTCCTTTCTGCTAACTCCAGCTCTTTAGGCTTAACTCTTTCAACCACCTGCCAGCTAAAGACTCCCTAAAACCCACCTGTGACTTGAAAGCCCTACTTGGAGATGTCCTGGCTTTCTAGGCTGAACCAATGTATACCTTCCAGGTGTTGATTTGTGATTTTACCTGTAATTCCTGTCTCCATGAATATATAAACTCGAACTGTAGCTCAGAAGCATTTCTCAGGACCTCTTGAGACTATGCTCCCCAGGCCATGGTTGCATATGATACGGCTCAGAATAAACTTTAAACATTTTGGCAGAATTTGGTTTTTCTATCAGCTACATGTAAGGCAATTTGTTCTCCCCATTTCTGCCTATTTCATCACACCCACTTCATTGGATAGTTCCTTAATCGATTTGCTATTCCAGCATTCTGTATTAATGATCAATTATTTTGCTGTCAGGGGTTTTTGGTTTTTGTTGCTATTCTAGGGATCTGTATGATCACAATGTATGTATCTGGTTCCTTTTCCAGTTTTGTTTGTTCATAGGACAGATTGATAACTCCTTGTCTCTTTTATTAGAAATTCCATTTTGACTGAAACAGACTTACAGAACTAAAATCTTCCTTAGGTTCTCATCTAAAACTTACATTTTCAGATGAGGTCAAATGAGTGAAGTTGTTTTTTCAGATCTCTTGATATCTCTCCATTTCCTTTACCACTACCATACAATGCTACCACAATATGCTTCTCTCCCCAGAGAACACATTTTTTCATCTCTATATCATTATCTCAAAGGACTCAGAATTTTGTGATTTCCTTGGTCATACATTGTTTTATGATAGTCCTTACTTGGTAGTTGTTCATTTAATCTGCTAATGTAGGAATTTTTTAAGTGTCAGCATTTCTAGGGCAACAGAAGAGGATGGTTGTCCTCACAATGGGTTAACAGTAGATGCATTTTCAGACTGTGGTTGCTAAGAGTAACTAAGTCTGTGTATGTTTTCCTGGTACATTTAGATAACATTTGTATTTTCGAGTGGTTGTTCACTTACTGATTCCATAAAAGTGGAATTTATGTGACTAAATGACATTAATGTTGTCAGGTCAACATAATAAATATGCAGTAAATGCATGATCCCAAGTATAAAAGTACATCCAAAAGGAGAGGACACATGTAAACCCAACAATCTGAAAAGTGTATTTTTAGCATTTGGTGGGGAATTTTTATACAGTTTTCATTTTTAGATCAATTGCTGTGTCCTGCCACTGAACTAGGTAATTAGAAATATAGATGTAAAAAATACAGCATAACTATTGGGTACCTTCTGGAATGAGCAAGAGGAAAGTGAAACTAGTCTTTTTACTATTTGGCCAAAGTAGATTTGCTTCTAGGGCTCTTTTGATGTTAGGTGCTAGCTCCTAACCATATTCAAATCATTTCATTCACATCTGTGACTTACAGATGTTTAAGAAAGGGCTGAGAAATGTGTCAGTTTCTACCAACATGTATTTCAGAGGAAGTTCTTAGTGACTGGAAATGGTTCAAAATTGTTTCAAGTGACTAAGTTGTATTTTTGCTTATTTAAGAAGATTCCCCCCCCCCCATTCAGTATCTATGGCAGCTTATTTTCAGGAGAAAGAGTGATGCAGGATTTGTATAACAAATTTAATTTCTTGTATTTATCACATCAGAGACTGATTGATTATATTCATCACATCAGAAACTAATTTTGAAAAGTGACTTTTTAAAATTGATCTTTTTCTGATTTTTATTAGTACATTTATTGGACTCTGCAGTTAAATATTTAAGAAAATCCTTTTGTTCTCACATTGAGAGATTGTCATTAGCCTACAGTCACTGACGTAATGAAAGATTTTGTAAACTCTTAAGTAACCAGTCAGTAATCAAAAAATACAAGTCAAACAAGACAGTTTTAGTGTCAGTACAGGGAAGAGTATTGTCACCAAAATTCTTCAGTAGACAGCCTAACAATTCTGTTTTGGAAAGAAAAGAAATGAGTTCCATTTCTCATAATTCCACACTTCCTGTGAATGAAAGAATTTAATTCTAATGAGACTTCAGACATCATGACTTCCACTGCATAAACTGTCTCAGTTAACTACATCTCCATGGCACCTGTTTTTTCAATAGGTGCCATCAATTATAGATGAGGTCTTTTCTTCAAATATGATGTTGCTATCTCTAGGTCAGCCAACTGACATCTGTTACATGTATAACAGTGAAAGTAATTATTTTAAAAAGGGGTGTGGAATTGGGAAGAGGTTTAGCTTACTCCATGAGAAGTATCAAGAGATAGCCCAAAGTAGGCTCGGCCCAGTGACTCATGCCTATAACCCTGCACTCTGGGAAGCCAAAGTAGGATGCTTTCTTGAGGTCAAGAGTTCAAGATCAGCCTGAGCAAGAGTGAAACCCTGTCTCTACAAAAAAAAAGTGAAATTAGCCAGGCATGGTGGCTTGTGCCTATAGTCCCAGCTACTCAGGAGGCTGAGGCAGGAAGATCACTTGAGCCCAAGAGTTTGAGGTTGCTGTGAGCTGTCGCACCAGAGCACTCTAGTAGCGTGGGGTAAACAAAGTGAGACTCTGTCTCAAAAAAAAAAAAAAAAAAAGCAAAATTGAGCTTTTAAAAATGGTCATTCTTATAAATTATATGTTTTGGCTAATTTTAGATTTTTTTTTTTTTCAGTTTTTGGTCAGGGCTGGGTTTGAACCCGCCACCTCTGGCATATGACGCCGGCACCCTACCCCTTTGAGCCACAG
>NW_003852502.1:5931348-5946761 GCF_000181295.1 Otolemur garnettii | reverse complement strand
GGGTCTGGGCTGGGGATTCGAACCCGCCACCTTAGGTGTACGTGGCTGGCGCCCTAGCCGGTTGAGCTATAGGCACCGAGCCTATTTTTCTAAGTTTTAAATTATTGGAAGTCTGGGGAGGCAGAGGGCATTTCATCATGATTCATTTTTTGAAACATTTGAGTCCCTACCATCTGTGAAGTTACTCATTTATTTCTTGAAAATCACTTTAATTTCTTCTTGAAGGATAACCTTCACAAAATGGCTTAAATGTGAAAGTTGACTTTTTGTAGAACCTTAGAAGTAAAAGACATTTATTAGTCATTCACATTAACTAAATATTTATGACAACAAAGGCCAAGACTAAGGCTTTCCCTCTGACCCACGCACAAGGCAGGGGTTCATTCAACAAATAGTCTTGCATCATTTTTACCATCACTGAGTCTTCTGATGGGAGTAATCTGCACTCACTGTATTTTCTTCCTTAACCCAGTCACTCAGAAAACCATTGCTCCCTTACTTCTGACCCTACCTATACTGAAGTTGCCTTGCTAGTTAATTCTGTCTCAAAACTTAAAGATTCAAGTCAGTAACCAATTTAAGGAATATTTCTTCAACCCCTTGGATAGTGGTAAGAGCTGCTCTCTGAGCTCAAGGCAACTTACACATATCTCCATCTTTGCATTTACCATTATTTACAAATATGGTTTTTCTGACTAGATACGAGTTCTTCAAGGTCAGAGATGGTTTTTATTCATTTCTAAATCTCCAGTGCCTGGCAAAGTGCTTAGGCCATAAAAGGTATTTGTTAAACTTTGTTAAACTGAGCTGAGCTACTTTCAGTAAATTCTCATTTTAGTGAGAGAGACAGCTTGCTGACAAATGATTGAAATACAGTGAGGTCAGTGCCCTATCTGATGTGTGTACAAGGGGTTATAGGAGCTCCAAGGGGGTACCATTCCTCTTTCCCTTTATGATATCAAAAATTAAACCCTAAAGAAGTAGGAATTACAATTGGAGTGATAACTCTGGTTCACCAGCTGGAAGAACGGAGAAAGTTGAGTTTTATGCTTCCTGTCCTACCATATGCACTTAAATGCTGTGCAAGACTACGTGCCCTCAGGCAGCGTGTTCTTTTTCTCAAGTAACATCTCAGCAGGTTGCGGTTGGCATGGAAACAGACATCTCTGTGTTCCTCTATTTCTAGGACATAATTCAGTTTGGTTCATTTGTCCACTGCCTGCGTGCGTCAATGCTCCAGTGAGAACCAGTGCTCAGCCTCCATGAAGTGAAAATGAATGTGCCTGTCTCACTAAAGTAGGGCAAACCATCTTGTGGCCTAAGAAGGCTCCTGTCAATGCAGAGAGCATATCTTCTTTTAGAATCAGTGATAATAGAGGATCTTTTCTTGTTTACTCTAGATCACCTGCATGTGAAACCGACAGTGGGTACAGAGCTTTCTTCAAGGGAAGCGTCAGCAGTTGATCAAGTTGGCGAAGCAGACCTGGCACTGAATGCCTGGAGCAGCTGTGTGGCATTAGGTGACAAGAATTAGGTGCCGACAAAACACCCTGCTACGTTGATTAGACATGCCTTGCTGTCAACGAGGTGAAAGAACTGTGCACTGAAAGCCAGAAAGGCCAAAGAAAAAGTGTGGTTGCAGTCATGGAATAGGTCTTTGAATATTGGGGAAAAGGAGATAGGAAGGGTAAGGAAAGGCTACTTGGTAGGAGGGGTTAATTGCCTTTACACACCGTTATCCAGTGTCTTGTGTTCACTGTCAGGGGTGTGCACGTACGGCTTTTAAGAAGCTTACAAACAGGAGAGACAGCTTTGTACACCAACATCAGTCAGTATGAGGTAGAATGGGACAAATGAGGGCCTGGAAGAAAGAAAAAGGTTTTTATCTTAAGAATGCTCATCTCTGAAAGAAGTACAGGAGATAATGCCACAGGAAACAAGGGACGATTGGTTGTCTTTTAAAAAAAAAAGAATTATTATCTTTGCAGTCCAGGTAGGTGGATTCCAATCCACTTTGGATCAGGTAGTTGTGCCCGGAGCCCCACATAATCCACTCAAAGGGAGGCCTCTACCTCAGTGTTTGACGTCTTTAATAGGTTGTTTATAAATACAGATTTCAAAAGCAGATTTTAATGACATTTAAAAAGAAAGTATTATGCAACATGTCCTACTGCCAAGAAGCATGGGGCCCAGGCAAGTTGCTCTGGTTTCCCTACCCAAGGGAAAAGCCTCTTTCTTGCTCACTAAAAATGACTATCCCAGGGATCAAAGGAAAATTCATTAAATAGCCTGAGACTCCTTCTCTTGGGAAATTAGGAAATTAACAGACACTGACTTTCAGTAGCTGCTCTCAAACCTAGTGCACAAGGGCACCACTCCTCCATAGGGGAGGCCACAGAGCCGCCTGTGGACAAGAACCCCAGCATCTGTGCTTTCCCTGCAGAAAGCGGCTCAGCATAGACGTCACCCTTGCCTGCTTTTTTGATGGGTATATCTTCAAATAATAAGGGAAGCCCATTTCTTTGTCCCAATTAAAGGTCTGTCGCTCACAGGGCTGATAAATAGAAGGGGTCAGCGTGCAACCCAACCTCATCCGCAGCCCTCTTTGTGGAAATTGTTACCCACCTGCCTCTAGAAGCCGGGCTGCCGGCCTCTGGGAAAGCCTCAGGAGCATTTGCTCTAAGTGGCCTACCACAGATTGGCAGCAGCAGCGGAATGATATGAGTGTTGACTGGTGATGTATTTAGTGAGGATAAAGAGAAACCCTCTAACCAGTTTCCATTTCTTGGAGTCTTTTCAATTCAGTTTTCATCTCACTAAAGTATCAAAATCATCCCTTGTAGGGCAGCCCTCCTGACCATATGGACTTATTTGTGGTGAAAAGCATTTTATTTTTATGAAAGTACAAAATGCAGAAGTGAAAACTTAAAGCAAATAATTTTAAATAAAAAGATGGTTGTGTGCCCGTTTCAAATGATTTTAATTTTATGAATATTATGTTCCAACTCAAAAAAGAATATTGCACAATGCTTTAATGTTACAATTGTTTTTTTCTGACACTTTAGTGAGATTTTGTTAAACAGTTGACTGGAAGTAACACAGAAGGTGTCTTAATTGGTTAAATCCAATACCTGTGGAAGCAGGAAATTACATTCATATAAAAGACAAGTACATGTCCATAGATTGACTTGGCTTCAGTGAAAAATAACAAACTTCTCATGTACTTAATAAAACTTAAAGAAGACAAATTAAGAATGGTATGAAAATATTATAGAACATATTTCTAAAATTTTTCAGTGTACTCTCTTGCTCTTGAAAATCCATTAAACCTGAATTCTAAGAGTATCAGATCATATTGTAAGCCTCTTCTGTTAGAGAAGCTAACACCTGAAACTTCCAAACAAAATCTAGATTAATAAATACAGTTCTGCACTATTAAAATACCAAAACCTGTGATGGTAACTAACATAAACAAAAAGCAGTGCCAGGAAATAATGTATTGTGTCATGGCATCTATAAACATTTCTCTTCAAATTTGTGAGTCTACAGCATTTCTCCTGGATAACAAACACTTGTTATCACAGTTATGGAGTAAATACTGAAAATTTAAGACAAAAAAAAATTAACAGTCACTAGACCAAAGTTAATTCCACCAAATCATCTCAGTTTGTATAAATTTATTACAGCAATTTTTATTTTCCCTCTTTGCCTTCTACTTAGCATTTTTTAACAGAGGTGTAACACTGGGGTACATAGGAGGACATGTGCCTGATGTGCCAATTATGTTTTTTTAAACTTCCATTCTGCTTTTTGCTACTATTAGATTTGTTACTTATCAGATTTATTAGCACACCCTATTTGGCTATTTTTTAAATTCATTTCCAGGAACATTTAAACACAGATTTAGGAGAAAAGGCAAAACCATTACATTGCCTGACATACCACTTCCTCTTGCTCTAGAATTGATTTTTATAAGCTGTTACTTATTTCAGTATTGGTGTCTTTATTAAAGTGTAAACTAGGGGTGGCACCTGTGGCTCAAGGGAGTGGGGCACCGGCCCCATATGCTGGAGGTGGCGGGTTCAAACCTGGCCCCAGCCAAAAACTGGAAAAAAAAAAAAAAAGTGTAAACTAGAAATTCCACCACAAATTTTTTTGTTGTCCTTGGGTATAAAGAATTATTCTTATTTTGTGAACATTCCAGGCATCAGACATGTCATGTATTTGCTTCATTATCTTTATCAAACCTGACTATTTTATGAAATACTTGAGAAAAAAATCTCTGCAGAAGATGCCCTCAGAAAACACTTTTACCAAAAAGACAAGGGTAAAATAATGGATTAGTTCAATTGTTGTGCCTTGGCCTAGAAATACTGATTGTAATTTCAGAAAGCAATCACAAAAGACTCTGGTGAGACTGATGACTGGAGATTAGATACAGAAGGATACAGGTATTATGTGAGTCTAGGATAGTGCCAGGGTTGCACATGTGGACAGTTTTTTCAACTGGAGAGAGGCACGACTATGATCTTCATCAGGATATGACTAGTCAGTGTTTTCTATTTTCTGTTCATTTTGTATTTCTCTTATTTTGAAATTGATGACTTTTAACCATCTGTCAGTCAGATTGTGTTTGTGTTTAAACAGGACTTAATCATAACGGACAGAGAAGCTCTCAACGTCTATCTAAATGACTGATTGTGTCTTCATTCTCACTGTTCTTGCAAGAACCAAATTTCATTATAAATTCAGGAGAGGAAAAAATCTCTTCAGATCCAAATATACATAAATTACTTTTAATATTTTAATTTGTAGTTAAGAAGTGTATAAAATCTTACTCTCTAACCTTTTTACTATTAGCATAATAAAATTCCCACAAATTGAGAAAAAGTTTTTTGCTTCAAATACTAATCTATGATAGATCAGAATGTTTTTGCCATCAGAGGTATAAACTTAGCAACTAACAAACTTAACTGTGAGTCAAAAAATAAAACAATACTAAATAAAACTATTTTCTAATTGAAAATGTCATTATAGTTAAACATTTTCAGGAAACAAAACCCAGTAACAAAAATTTTAAAAATCTTCACACATACACACTCTAGTTTTCTTAGTCAGAAATCAAAACTCCAGAAGGTTATGTGATGCTTTCACAATCATTTAAGCTCGGGCAAGTGTTTGTAACATTTCTTTCATTTAAAAAAATCAAAAATAATTTTAATATAAAATATAGTTATTTGATTGATAATATATGGTGAGAGTATGACTTGTCAGTTCCACAAGGCATACTTTTAAAACTTTCCAAGGCTACATGAGGGTGGAAATCCAGCATTATTTTGTCCCCCAGACTCACATGGGCCTCCTTCTGTGTACTTACAAACCTAGACACAACCTGTGAACCGGAGAAATGGGTTGACAGTACCCCTGTGTGGCTTTCAGCTACCTTGTGACACAAAAGCATCCTCTCTTTAATCTCAGTGAAGTTACATGATAAATGGTTTCTGTATTCAGAAACTGTTATGTCAACTTTTATCTTTAAAGTTATCTCCAAAGACCTTATTAACATATCCACATTTATAAACTCTTGTTAAAAAAAAAAAACCTACGTTATTAGAGTTTCAGGTAGACTTTGGATGCACATTGTCACATGACCCTAAATTTAGCAGCAGCTCTGATGAGATTTGAGTAATGCGTGCTACACTTGTTACCTTTAAAGAGTATCTTCTCCAACCTACATGTGGTTATGGAAATCTGTTAAAAATCAAGAGAAAAAAGTTTTCTAGGATTTCTGTTACCATTTTTTTGAAAGATGCTGACATCTAGATCAGCATCTCAAATTTTTTTAATTTGAGATTTCGTTTGGTTAAGTTGTGAGAAGTATCTTAAGATCATGGTTCTTATTATAAGTCTTGTACATGTAAGTAAATAGTGGAAATATAACTGAACTGTCAGTGGAAGCTGTTCCTGATACCCTTACTGGTTAAACTGGTTCGTCTCCTTTTATGAACTTGTTCCATATGAAAATCAATTCATCCAGGGTTTTGGGCCCAGGGCACCAAAAAGAGCAACTTTAGAAATTAGTTCTAAAAGTTCTTAAATTTAAAAAAATTCAAAAGCAGAGCATTATTTGTAAAGTATTGAACCATGATCAGAACCATAGCATTCTATAAGCAAGAAGAAAACCCCTTCTGGAATCTCTTGCTTCTAAGTTTTACCTGTTGAATTTACCTCTGAAAATTTAGTGTTATACTTTCTCTTCTTCAGGAATAACAAATTGGTACAAAGAAAATAATTACAGGTTACCATTTTGAACACAACAATACTAATACTTGGAAGAACCTGACAGTGTATGCTATAGATATATGTGCCATAGACTATGAAAAAGGAAATACTTCAGGGAAAAAAAAAAATCACATTACAAAACATATTATAAAAATAAATTACATAGCATGTGCCCACAGACCTGAAGGCTTTGCAAAAGTTTGAGAAATTTCTTTTGGCACAAACTTTAAATTGCTCTTGCTACATATATTTTTATATTATCAGCAAGGCCATTCACCTTTTACATTATACACGTATTCTCCAAAAAAAAAAAAAAAAAAACACTGGAAGTAGTAAAATATTTCCAGCCGTGATCAGTAGCATGGAGGACTGTAGTGATGACAGAGATTTGTAGAAACACTATCCATTCAACAGGGATTCAAAGGAAGTGCACACACCCAGTATGTGCTTGGTTTACCATTTCATCTGGAGTTCATGCGTAACTGGTGAATGATGATGCTTTCTACAAAGAGAAGAAAGATACGGCATTTTCAATTAAGCTGAAATTCTATCAGTAGTTTATTTGAGAATCAATACCACATCATTTCACTAAAAGACTATAGATGTTAAACAAACAAAAACAAAAACAGCTACATGAACCAGAGAGGATCCCTGCAGTCCTTTACTGTTTGTTGTTGGGTAACTTCTTTATCTTGGCGTGTCCTTTACCTCCAGGACTCGTATAAGCCCTCTAGAAACCATGTCTACTATTCAAAAATATTAGATTGACTTGGACCAAGGAAAGAACTGAACACAATAGTAGTCACTACTAATATATACAAACCCCTTAATGGGAATCTAGACTATTTTGCAGAAAAAACTCCATCCTCCCAGCTGAACTCCTGATCTGAACAATGTCCACACCTCGTCTTTTCTTTTTCTATGTTTATGGGTTAGAATTTTAATAAGGAAATATTCATTGTTTATTCCTAAGAAGTCAATAAACACAGATGACTTACTTTTGTCTCTAACTGCTGCTTTTTGCACAACTTTCTATGCTTTTAAATCGAAATTCATTCTTGTAAATTAAAAATAGATCAAGATAGTAATTATTATAGAATAGTCCTGCCACATTATAGGTATTTAATAATTATGTTTATTTTGTTGGTTTCTCTTTCATATTAACATTTATGTCTTTATGAACATGGATCATCATCACTTCTTTCTATTCCGTCATTAAGAACTATTGAGACTGTATACTGTCCCAGGCACGGAACTACTTTGGTGGTCACAGTGAGACAGACTCCTACCATCCCTGAGATTATACAAAGCCGAGGAAAGAAAGTAAGCCTCAAATAGTTTTTCCACCAGAAAAATATACTACCTTCCTGTCAACGTGTGACACATGTTTTAAGTGCAGACTGTTAGAGTCCATCTAGCATGATGAAATTTCCCCCTGTTAGTTTCAATTTAATTTCAAATCCATACTTAAGTTTTATTTTTACTTAGGTAGTTAACATATAAATAAACATTCGTTAAATATGCCTATAGGTTAGGTCTATAATTATGCACGGTGGATGATCCTTTGTCAAAAGGAAAATGTGGGTGTAGGGTGGACGCCGGGGAGGGAGCTGGGTGGGCAGGGTGAGCTCTGCTCCAGGGTCAAGTGCCCTGAAGACTGACTTGACCACAATGCAGTTCATCAGTGCAGCAGAACTGTACATGTACCCCACAAATAAAAGTAAATTTACTCCAAAAGTATAAATAAATGAAGGGAAAGCATTAAAAAAAACCAGTTTTCTTAAATTTGTTTCATTAACTTTACCACATGATTACCAGTAGGTGGAGATATTTCCATTTTTTTCCCCCTCAGCCTTTTGGCTTCAAGGGGAAAAAAATGGAAATATCTGAGGTAAAACAGATTTTAAAAATAAATCTGAGGTAAAACATTTTTTAAAAAAAGCAGTGTAAAATGAAATATGTAAATGTCTTATATGCTTAAGAGCATTTAGCTACAAAGATTTTATAAAGCTTTTAAGACATATGATATTTCACTGTACCAAGAAGTCTTGAAAAAATTATTTTTTTCTTTGAAAACTAGTGCTAGTTTCAACTTCTTTAATAACTAAAAATATATCAAAGTCATTAGGCAAAAAATTGAAAACATCAATTAAATGTTATGTAGATAATAACATCCAATATTAAAACTCTTGTTTAATTAAACTCTTGTTTAATTTCTGTAGTAGGCTTCAAAGAGTAAAAAGACCTAGGTCTCAAATCCCCCTGACAAAATTAAAATATCTTTAATTTCCTTTCCTTAAGAAAGCTTAGAAAAAGAGTGAAATCAGAATACTTCTTACTTTGGATGTAACTGAGGAGTCTCGTGCCTTTGTCTCTAGACACATGTTTAATTAACGTTGTATGGTACTACGGTACCTTCTCCCTTCTCCTCCTTGGGTGTCCAAACCTCTTCTATAGTTGCCATTTCTTAATCCCAGCATTTTGGAATTTCAATAATAATATCTTTTTAGAATTAGTATTTGATTAAAATACATATGGCAAAAGGGTCCATACATAGAAGAAACAATGTCTTGGTTGGATCATTACATTAAATTATCTTTAAATTAGCAAACTGGTAATCCACGCATGGTATGTATGCTAAGGTATTAACCAAATTATGTTATTAAACAGGATGTCCCCCAAATACTTCATAATGGGAAATATGTAGTAAGAGTTTATTTTACATAGATGCTATTTAAGTAATAAAAGATGACATTTAATATTTATGTACATAAACTTTACTTTAAAGGATACTACTAAGTCCAAATTATTCTGTTTTATATACAGGGAGACATATTTCATCTCATTCCTAGAGTGGTGAGACAAGATGTATATAATGGCTCTATTAACTGAAACTTATTCAGCAGATTTATTAAATTCGTAGTAGCTATGTTTTCCCTTACATTCTCATATAAGAATCACCCATCCAATATGCAAAACTGAGAAATTGTTAAAATTTTGCTTTGCACCATTAAATTTTGAAGTAATTGATTATATAGCAAAACTGGTTGCCAGCAAAAACTATTACTGCTTTCGGAATTGATGCCTTTATTTGTATTTTTTTTAAAGGTGCAGGGGAAGAATTCCTGAGTCTCTTCTTATCTTTTCATATTTAGTACAATAAAATAAATGTTACATGTTTTATTGAAGTTACAGAGTCGCTGACCAAATCTTACTCCACTTTTTTACGGTCATCATTACATCCCAGAACAAGACCAAATATAGGTCATTTAAAGTTTCTAATATGACCTTAGTAAAATCAGGTATAATGCTGTCAGTTTTTCTTTTGCCAGTACCATTTTTCTGACATTAGTTATTTGTAGAATATTTAATAGGCAGATTGGAAACGAAGACCATAGTTAATTACCACCTCTCTCAGCAAACTCAAAATAGCCAAGCACTTAAATTTGGAGCCCCCTGATATGGAGACATTTATTAACACAATTTCCTTTTCTTCTCATTGGAAGAAAAACAATCCTCTAAATCTTAATGAGCATAGACATATGGGAGACATTGACTTCTATATATTTTTGACATTCACAATTTACCAACGTGCCCATAAAGACATTTTCTCCTGTATGTTTCTCTCCTTTGTTATCTTAATGGTTTTTTCCTTAAGAAACTTCGGGTAGGCTCTGCACCTGTGGCTCAAGTGGCTAAGGCGCCAGCCACATACACCTAAGGTGGAGGGTTCGACTCCAGCCGGGACCCGCCAAACAACAATGATGGCTGCAACCAAAAAATAGCCAGGCGTTGTGCTGGCGCCTGTGGTCCCAGCTACTTGGGAGGTGGAGGCAGGAGACTCACTTGAGCCCAGGAGATAGAGGTTGCTGTGAGCTGTGATGCCACAGCACTCTACCCAGGGGGACAGCTTGAGGCTCTGTCTCAAAAAAAAAAAAAGAAACTTTGGGTAACACATAAGTATGTCATTGTAACATTATTGTGAAATGATGTGGCATATCGAATCTTTTATTGCACTAGCTATTAAATAACTTTCATGGTAAGGAAGTTCAACATATTATCAATGCCTAATTACACTTGATTTCTGGCCTTCCTAAGTATTCATCCTTGGCTGGTATCCCAGAACTACTGGCCAGCCAGATAACTTGAAATCCAAAATTATGCACATGAGATGAGATGGGGGAGAATGTCTCTTGAGTGCAGAGTGGGGCAACCTCACAACAAATTGGAATTCTTTCTTCCCAGGAGAACTCGTTGGCTGAAGAATGGGAAAGTCAAGGCCTCCCTCTCAGGCAGTGCATATGTTTCTACTCTGCCAAACTGTCTGCAAGGGAACAAACACTTGAGCTCTGAATTTTAAAAATCTACTACAGTACATGAGACAATCGCTTTAATAGCTAATTTCTAAATTCACACACAAAAGACAAAACATATGCTGGAATAGAAATAGTAATCTATGTTATTCCTGGAGAAAAAAAAAAAAAAGACAAAACATAGCAGTTCGACGTGTTGCAGGACATTGAACCAACAAAGAAACGCTGCTTCATCACAGGAAACCGTACACCAAGTTACAGGAAAAAACATAGCCTCTTGGATTTTGCATCAGTTTGGCAGCCTGCATGTAGCCTGTGGCCTGTGTTCTCTGGTTTCCTACCCCGCAGGGGCTCTGCCTAGAGGTACCAGCTCAGGGCTCCACTGTCACTCCTTTCCTACTACCAAACTTGGGCTTTGAATCTGCTGCCCTCAGGACAATCTACCCACTGCAAAAACGTCCTCCATTCTTACACACCTTCTAGAAATAGGGGTGCCCAGTTGTTATTTAAGTTTCTCATCTTCATAAACTGCTGCAGAGTTCAGTCCTGTTATTATCACATTCAGAAATTAATCATAGTTCTTTTAAAACATCTGTTTTAAATAGGAAGTTCAATAAACTTCCTCTGCTGACTTGGACTTGTGTTCCTTCTTTTGGACTCAGCTCAGCTAATTAAAAATACTTCCGCTAATCAGTTCTGTCATTTTCTCTAGGAAACTTTTGAACCAGATGATATAAACTCTCTTGGGGTTTCTCAACCACCTAATAGTTTATTTGCTTCCTTCCAAAACATTTTCCACTCCTCTTTCCTCCCAGGTTGTGGGAGTTACTAATAATCAGAGTTACAACTGGTAACTTCTCTTTCCGGAAAGCTAATCTTTATCTTTCTAGCATAAATTGCTGTTTGGTAGATACAAGCAAATTTGAATTAGTTCCCTCTATTTCCATCATTAAGTAACAAGTAAATGATGGAAAATAGGTATTTGAGCCAAGAGTGGCTAGGTTGTACTTTTTTGGACATAGGTGCTAAAAAAAAAAAAAAAAGCCTAGATTGTTCTAAGTCTATGGCTGGTCACAAACTAGCATAGAAATTAGTGTGAAAACTACAGTTATTACACTTTTTAGGTGAGAACAACTATGCATTGAAAGTTATTTTAAGAGGCAGCCCCTGTGGCTCAGTGGGTAGGGCACCAGCCCCATATGCCGAGGGTGTCAAGTTCGAACCTGGCCCAGCCAAACTGCAACAAAACGTAGCCTGGCATTGTGGCCAGTACTCCCAGCTACTCAGGAGGCTGAGGCAAGAGAATCACCTAAGCCCAGGAGACTGGAGGTTGCTGTGAGCTGTGATGCCATGACACTACTGAGAGCAATAAAGTGAGACTCTGTCTCTAAAAAAAAAAAAAGAGAGAGAGAGAAAGAAAAAAGAAAGTTATTTTAAGAACTCTTTCACATAAGGTTTCTATGTAGACATCTCAGGGGTTCAAGATCATTTGGCATCATCATTTTGTCCACTGAGTGTGAATATTTTAGTCTATGTTTCAATATACACTTTGCTAACTTGAAGTAGTTTCATCATATGAAATAATAATGCATTGGGACAAACTGAATAAATAAGTTTTGATCCTGGTTTATCATTAATAAGATGATCAGATGTCTGTAAGCCTCAGCTGTTTTGTTGTTATTGTTTTTAATTATGATCTTTGAGTTTTTATTGTTGTTGTTCTTTAAGAACAGAGATTATTAACCTCTTAGTCCCTAAGGTCTGGTTCAGCTAGAACCAGCTCTGTGATTTTGCACGTACCTAACATTAGCACAGTAGAGAGGCCAGAAGTCCTTTTCCCAGCTGAGCAGTTAATCATTAGTTCTTAGGGAAAGTGTTGTAGTGGGACCATATAAGTTTCTTGCTAAAGGACAGGGAAGCACAGCATGTTTTGACTGTGAGAGTGAATGCCAGAATCCTAAAAGAATATAGCTCAGTGTTCAACCATAAGCCACAATGAAGTGACTCGCCAGAGGGTACACACCCTTTTTGTGGCAGAAGAGAGTATGGCTCTCAGCTCCTGGTTTCCAGTCTTCTCAGGTATCCAGACCATTCTCTGGATGTTCACTCTGCTAATCTGCCCTAAATCTAAGTCCTGCCTATGGGTGCTGTCTGGTCACTTAAAATGTGAGCCCCTCTATCCTATTTTGAGATGCTACGTGAACTTGAACATGACAGACCCCTGAAACCTTCTTTCCTAATGTACCCCTCACACTCCTCTGTAGGAGTCAGAGAGGGGGACAACCAGGCCACTTGGAATTCAGGAATGTACTTCATGTTTATGCTTCACAGAAAGCTTTCAGGTCCCCTTCTGCACACAAGTGGTGGCTTCAGACACAAGCACCCTCCAGTCCAGGGTTCCCAGCTGTTGTATCCATTACTGCTATTTTGCTTTTCAAGGGAAGTAGAAGTAATTGTCACCCTCCAAAATGACAGTACCTGGATTCCCTCTAACCCCATCACGTCTTTACCTCTGTGTCCTCACACGTGACTTGCTAGTTCCTTCCATGGCAATTTCACGAGGTTTGTGTTGCAAGGGGGGCGTCCAGAGCACCTTTTTCTTGCCCAACTTTCTGCCATTCTATAGCTGCCAATCTTGTCTTTCCACAGGGAATGGCCAAGCTTCTCACAACAATGAGAGGCCTTTAAGCTGCAGCATAGATTCTGAAATAATTTAACTTTCTAGAGGAGGCAATCTTTGTAAAAAGGATTGTGAACAGAGAAGCACTCAACTGACAGAAGGGAAAACAGGAGAAAGTGCAGTTCGGGGAGAAGGAACAGGGAGATCAAGTCGAGGAGTGTGGTACGGCCTGACATCCGCGTAGTCACGTAAGCCCGCGTGCAGGGCTCCCGCCACAGAAAAGGGAAGGGCACTCAGAAAACTAGGCAGTGGAGCCTCAAGTGCCATACCTAGGAGCGACATTACATTCTGTAGGGAATGAGGAAACATTGGGGGGGGGTTCAAACAGAAGAGCGATGTAATCAACTTGCACTACAGAAAATAAAACAAAGAATAGATTTGAGGGTCTTGAGGCTGGAGATTATGAGAACAGTTAGGAGTGTATCCAACTAACCTAGATAAGAAGGTATTAAAATGTTACTAAACATGGGGCAGCGCCTGTGGCTTAAAGGAGTAGGGCACTGGCCCCATATGCCGGAATTGGTGGGTTCAAACCCAGCCCCAGCCAAAAACTGCAAAAAAAAAAAACCATATTAAACACGGTGAAGGTAGATTTGGCTGCTAGAGATGTCAATGGGTTAGGATAAGCAGGACTAGGTCCAGCTCAGTGGCTCACACCTGTAATCATTGCACTTTCGAAAAGCGGGAGGATCACTTGCAGCAAAGAGTTGGAGACCAGCCTGAGCAAGACCCCATCTCTACAAAAATAAATAGAAAAATAGTCTGGTGCAGCGGCAGACACCCAAAGTCCCAGCTACTCAGGAGGCTGAGGCAAGAAGATTGCTTGACCCCAGGAGTTTGAGGTACTAGTAAGCTATGATAACACCACTGCACTCCATCCCCTGCAACAGAGCAAGACCCTGTCTCAAAAAAATAGAAAAGAATAAGCAGGGCTTGCTGAATGAGTCTACTTGAGGGCTGAGAGAAAAGGAGACCCCTAGATGGCTGGCAGGTTCCTAGGCTGGGTGACTGGGTGGATCAGGATAGCCCTGTTTGGGTGGAGCATAATAAGAGGAGAAGGTTGGGAAGGGGGAAGGGATGGCATTGGAGATACAGTGCAATGCTGGAAACAGTTGGAGATAGAGGTTTGCGAGGCATCAAATGTGGGTGCCTAGATAAAAAATAAGCAGAGCAGGCACACAGAGTGGGAAGATGGCTTTGATAGAAATGTGGAGAACATGAGCCCTTAACATGTGTGCTTAAAATAAGGAGCCAGCCAGGCAGACTGAGGCAAAGCAATCAGGTCAAAGGAGATTAGATGTCTCGGTTGCTGACAGAGGAGCACACACTTAACTCTACCCTAACCCTTCCTAGAGACCAGGGGCTGATTTTCTAGAAAAACTGACCTAAGAAGTTCTGGATTGAGGCACAAGAATCAGCAGCATAGACTGAATGTAGGGGACTGAAAAGTTTAAACCCTTCCCTGTTCTAGTAGGACACTAGAGGATGGCTTCCTTTAGAAACTTCTGTAAGACATACTTCAGAACAAAGATAGATAGGTGGATGGATGGATGGATGGGCAGATAGATGATGGATGGATGGATAGATAGGCAGATAGATGATGGATAGATGGATAGATAGGCAGATGATGGATAGATGGATAGATGGATAGATAGGCAGATGATGGATGGATGAACAGATGGGTAGATAGGCAGATAGATGATGGATAGATTGGATAGATAGACAGATGACAGGTAAATAGATGGATGGATGAAAGAAGTAGAAGATAGAGAACAGAAGACTCTACATAAACAAAAGGACAGCAACCATGCTGCAGGCCTAGAGGACAAGCAGTCCAGACTGAGTAAGGAAGCAGATGGCTGAACTAGGAAGGTCTCCATAAGGTGACCAGATTTTAACATTGGTAAAGAGGGACACCATTGATGGTGGGGGGGGCGCAGTGGGGGAGGAGGGTTCATACTTAAAAATTCGGTCTATATGGAGCAACAAAAATTTTCATAGAACACAGGACTTTTTTAAAACACCACGGGATGCAGGACAAATTGTTAAAAATTGGGACTGTCGGCTCGGCGCCTGTGGCTCAAGCGGCTAAGGCGCCAGCCACATACACCTAAGGTGGCGGGTTCGAATCCCCAGCC
>NW_003852502.1:5918066-5930793 GCF_000181295.1 Otolemur garnettii | reverse complement strand
ACGGCTGCAACCAAAAAATAGCCGGGCATTGTGGTGGGTGCCTGTGGTCCCAGCTACTTGGGAGGCAGAGGCAGGAGACTCACCTGAGCCCAGGAGTTGGAGGTTGCTGTGAGCTGTGATGCCACAGCACTCTAGCGAGGGCGACAGCTTGAGGCTCTGTCTCAAAATAATAATAATAATAATAATAATACAGAAATGCATAAATGCTGGCTGCCAATTTATCAACAAATGTGTGATACAATGACACTGGGAGAATGGGAAAAAGGGAAGGGAGGGGGTAAGTGAGCGGACTAAACCTTCATGATCAGAATGATAACGGGAAGACAAAAGATATCTAAAACCGGGAAATAAAAAGTCAGGCTATCAGTACATTATTTAGAAACATGAACATAAATGACAAAAGAAACAGATAAGAGTTGAAAGTGGTTTTCTGCAGGGGAGGGAAACTTAAGGAAGGGGTAAGGAACATCTATTTTCACTGCCTTTTAGGACTCCCTGATACTTCTTAAACTATACATATGAATTTATTTAATAAAACCACAAAGTAATTAAAGAATAAATGAGCAGGGTGAATGCGGAAGAGGGAAAGGTGTTGAGTCTGTGGCCTCCCTGGGCACAGAAGGAGACAGGGCGATAAGCTGTAGAGGACTGCACGGCTGAAGGAAGAAGACGTCGCTAAAATGGAAGCGGTCAGAGCACGTTTGTGTCCTGTGTAGAAATAGCAAGTGAAAAGAAGTTGAGGCAGAAGAGAAGAAAGACACAGCCACTGACGAGCCCCTGGAGGAGGCGGTAGAAGGGAAACGCTCGACTTCATCTGGGTCGGGGGTGTTCTGCAAGCGCACCTTCCCACGCCCTGGAAAATCCTCGCTGTGCTCATCTCCTCCTTACCTGGCCCTCTCTCTGCCCTCCAGCCTCCAAAATAAATCTCTATCCCTGTGGGTTTGTTACAGTCGGAAAAGTCTCATCTGAATCTGTGAGGGAATGAGAAATATAAATCTTTCTACATCTTACGATCTTGGGGTTTTTTCCCACATCCCTCAAATTTTACTCTTCCAACCCTACACATCAGAGCCAGTTTTTCACTTCCCTCTTGAAGACACTCTAGTGAGAGATCTAGTAATACTATTAATGAATGCATTAAAATTGCCACCCATCAACCAGTCCTCACTGGAGATAGAATAGCAACTCCACTAGAGACTGAATAACCAACCATGTTTAAGCAGATGACCTAAAGGTAAAGATGTCATTTTCAAAAACTGATAAACACTCCTAGGGCCATGCCCCACATTGGAACATTTCAGGGACATGCATATGAGGTGGCCACTGTCATAGTATGCTGCAGTAGTCGACATGTCATAATTATTCTCAGACCAGGAGGACTAGGGTCTCCTCTGTCTCTGTGCAGATTGCGTCCTGTGGGTCCCTAAAAGGTACCATCACAATGAAGTCCGTGACAATGGCATAAAGCTCCCCCCAGAGGCTCCCAGCCATCCGGAATTTTTCAAAGTGAGATCTGAGCAGCAACTGTACACATCAGCCATGGTGAGACCCCTTTTATTTCACTAGACAATGCATGCCAGGGCAAAGAATTGATTCTAAACTTTTGATCCTATTTATTCTTAAAAGCACAGTAAATTGCATCTTAAAAACATTATGTTCACAAATGGAAACTGGAGTTGGAGTGCATTTAATGCTCCACCTCTTATCCCCAGTTGATTTTATTCCTAATATGTGGTTTCAGGCAAAGCCATCCAATACATGTAGAGTTGGTTCTAAAACTATACAGAAAAACTGCTACGGCAGTTACTCCTTATCATCTCTGAAAAGTGAATGTGCGTTGTTCTGCCAGGTTTTCTCCGCAGTTGTACTGTGTAGGTGGCTCCCTCCCAAGACCCAGATGTTTAGACATCCTATACACACACTGTTAAGCCTTCAGAACACGCTCCCTGCAGATGCGATGGACTTCCAGGAAGAGATGACATAAGCGTGGTGTGAGCAGGTAAAGAAGCAGAATCAGCAGCAGGTGGCAATATGATTATGAGAAAAGTTACTGAAGAATGGTTGGCAGAGTCAGAAGGAAAGCAGCGTCTCATTCTTCTGATGCCTTGTTGTTTAAATACAGTATGTTATCCAGTCACGCTTGAGACTTCACGAAGGCCAGGTAGGCATTAGTAAAAGCAGCGAATGACCTCTTGCTCTTGCAAGGGTTGGATCCCCATGTAATTAAAGGGAAAAAGTCCCTTTAAAAAAATACAAGTTGGTACTACTCTAAGTGGCAACCTCTCTTGTTTAAACTTGTCAAAACCTAATTTCCTAAACTACCTTTTTCCTCAGTCTCTCCCTCTTCTTCAGTCTTGAAATCCCATGACGACGGCAGGTCCTTAACATGGTTGCTGCACATTGTTTCTTATGCTGAGGACTGACGAGCAGTGGGGCAAGAGAGTTGAGAGCACAGTGCATGTGCACACACTGTGCGCTGTCCACATCCACCACCACCATATACGGTGCAAGACCAAATTCTGCAAGTGATAAAAGAACTCAGAGAAGAGCCTCTTTATTACGAAATATTGATCTGTGAGCTAAAACTAATCAAACATCTTTTTTTTCCGTCTGCCTTTTCTAAACTATCAAAAGCAGGGACTGTCCACATAATTTGGGAGCCTTCACGGTTCAAAAAGGGAGAAGTCAAAATCGGTAACGTTGTTGTTATATGTATTTTTGTAAAGTTTACTCGGTTGGCTCAAACATTTTGGCGAAGGTGTGGCTTATGTGAGACCTTATATGCTAAGGTGTGGCTTACTAGCCGTCAGCGCATTTGTGTTCCTGTGACTGTGATACTCAACGTCCTCTTCAACACGGTTAATGTCACCAATACACCTGGCATTTTGCCATTGTTTCATGCTTATTAAAACATGCTTAAAAATTAAAGAAAATTAATCAAACATGAATAAAAGTGACAGCAATGATAATTCACTTCTCCACACGACACACACACACACACACACACATACACACACCCCAAGTCATGATCTGGTTCTCCATTTGCAAGTAAAGTTAATACTTAACTGAGGAAATTATTTGAACTCAACTAAGCTATGCATGATGTGTTTTTTTTTTCTTGGCATTCGTATCAAAATTTACTTTCTGCTATTTTCAATCCATCGCAGTCTCTGTTGAACTATAAAAGGCCGTTTGGCAGCTCTATTCAAACTGCTCCACAATTTAAATCAATTGCACACTTGAATAGAGCATGAGTCTGACATTAATGGTTCTAAAATTATTGCCAAAGAAATTCTGGGGATCTTTTGGAAGGAGCTAAAATTTCTATAATACACACAGACACACAAATAAGTAAAACTCTGTTTTTAGCATTCCATATTTCATTTTCCACTTTATTTCACATTCAAATTATTACCTGAAATCATCATAGAAGCCTGTATTTCTGCAAAATTTTAGAGGTTCAGGCTCTATGATAGCTACATGACTTTTTCCCCAGCATACAAAGCAAATTTAGAATTTGATAGAGGCAAATGAGAGTTTTTAAACTCTATCTTATCTCATAATAGAATTTTTGAAAAACAAAGAACTGTGGAACAAGGTCTATTCAGTTTGGCTTACAATTAGGGAATACGAGAGCAGGCCTTGGAGAGCATGAGATCCAGCCCCACGTCTTACTGAACCAAGAGCTGGTGCCTCCTCTGACAGTTAACTGATGGGTCCCCTCGCTAGAAACAAAACCAGGACTGGAGGCCAGGCCCCGCCCCAGTGTCCTCAACAGACCGCGGCAAACAGTAGTTTTGCTAATTAATTCTGTTCCCCAGCGTCAAAACAAATGCACAAAATAGGAAAGACACATGGCCATTAGTGGGTTATTTTATAAACAAGGTATTTCAAACTTAAATTAGTACACGTGAAGCGTTGGCGCAGGCAGAGGCAGGCTGGGCTCACAGCAGCACGCGCGTCTGCGACATACCCCCTCGGCCACTGCCCTCAGCCCTTCCCCCCGCCGAGACAGGTGGCGCTGCTGGCCGCAGACTTCTTCAGCTCTATTTTCATAGACTGAGTCTCAGCTCGAGGCTCGAATTTGGTCAGATTTCCTGCTCCTGGGGCTGCCACTACTGGCTTTCCTGCTTTCATACCTTTTGACATAGGAATGCGGGTGGGCGTAGGCCGCTGGGATGACCCATCCTGTCCCGACTGGAAGAGAGAAAATGCAGACGGTGAGGTGAGTTACCCCAGACACGCCATCATTCTGAACATTAGCAGGAAGACCCACAGGTGACCCTTCTTCAGATCAGAGTTGGGAGAAGTCTGGAGTTGGTATCTAGTCCCCCTAGATCACCTCTCTTTCCCTTCTCTTAAAACATCTTTGCTTAAAACTTCCCTTCTCAACCACCAACCTGCCTCCTCCACCCTTATTGAAGATGACCTTAACTTCCAGTTCACAGAGAAGTTACAGGTCACCAGGCACAGACTTGGCAGTGTTACCCCGACTGTCCCCCAGTTACCTCCACTCTCCCCCTCACCTCCCTTTCAGATGAAGCAGGAATTTTTCCCCTCAGAATGACCTTGTCACTGTTGACCACACCCTGCTTCTTGAAGTGCTGCAGACTCCCTTGCTGTGGTTCACCTCCTGACAACTCCTTCCCTATCACTTGCTGACTCCTTGCTGGCTTCTAAATGCGAGGGTCACTATGTTCCATTCTCAGCCCCCTCTTAATTTTTCACATTCATGCCTAAGTTATTATCACCCCATGTGTCCAAGCCCTAGGACCTCTAGGTGTCAATGCTGTCCTAAAATGCAGATGTGTGCTCCCAGCTACTCAGGGGACATGTCCAGTGTCCCCAGATCTCTTAAATACAACATGGTCCAAACATCACTTGTGCTTTCCCTAAACAGTAGAAGTTTCTCATACTACCTCCCCAGACACTCAGACAGAAACCCCAGAGCCACCCTCTGTACTCAAGTTTTCATAAAAGCGTTTCGATTCTGTCTTCGGTACAGCTCTGTCCTCATTTCACTACCATAGTTCAAGCCGACCCCACCTCTAGCCTAGAAAACTATAGCAGCATTCCTGCCCTTAGCCCCTGTGCCCTCTTGTTTATTTTTAAGCTATTTTCTGGACCTAATCTTCCTAAAACATAAATAACGTAATTTTTTCTCATGATCATTACCCTTTGAATGACTCCCTTTCTCTACTTGGAGAGTAAATGTCAACTTCACGACAAGGCACACCCTCCCTTCCGTTCCTGACCCGAGTTTGCTTTTTCATGTTCTGCTCTGGCGTTTTTGCCAAATTGCAGCAGCATGACGTGCTGCTCACGGTTCCCTGAACACTCCCCGGTCCTTCCACTGTCAGGTCTCTTTGTACACGCTCTTCTGTCCACTCCTTTTTGAGAACTCCCTTTTTATCTACAAATACCTCCTCCCCTGCAAAGCCTTCTCTGCTGGTTCCTTTGTACATACCTCTATCAAGGAACCACTAGGGAGGGTCCAATCCTGCCTCTCCCATCACATCAAGAATCTCAAAAGTCCTCTTTTCCTGCCAGCACCTGCCCCAGGGCCTAAAGTATAGCTGACACTCAGCAAATGCTGAATGAACAAATGTGCAAATGGGCTAGCCTGTTTAATTCTAAGAGCGGTGTCCCAAGCCTTTTTTGATTTGTTGTCCTTGATTTTATAGAATCTAATATACCTAAAATAAGTGGGCCATCATATGGGCCTTAGAAATCTTAGCTGTTTTGAAATTCGTTTGTGTATGGGGTTTAATCAGTAGTCAAAAATGTTGCCACAGAGGGTAATCTTAACCTTAAAATGAGAATAAAATGTTGCAGCAGAAACTCTAAGTTACAATGACTTACACCTCCACTATCATTTTATAAAACGCAGTGGAAAGAAGCCAGACCCTACACAGCCAAGCTGAACTCTGTATGGACGACAAGGCAGCATTGAACCCTCTGAGGAGGATGAACAATTCCAAATGCCGTGTGACTCCTGTTGCACTGCTAACTAAAAGATTTACTGGCAAAGCAATTAGTAATTCACACTTTGAAGTGTGTCTTCAGTCTATGTTCATAGAAATAAAGTAAATTATATTAAGGGTATGGGAGAGCAAGCCACAGTTTCCATTTAAATTATGAACCTCCTGTCTTTCTTAAAGAGATTTCAATATATGGTATAGAATTTATTCAGAGTCTAGGAATCATAGTTTCTAGTGTGTTGGCTTAGATTAACATCTAAATAGTACATGCCCTTCTCTAATTACATTTACAATTCGCCTCTAATAAATGAAGAAGACCATTACTGGAAGTATTCTGAAAAGCAGAATGTATTTTCAAGGTCTGGTTTTTGTACTTTGGGCAAGCTTTTTCATAATCAGTCCTTTAGCCTTCCAGCTAGTTATTAAATATTTATGAAGCAACTGCTTTTATAAGATGTGATTAAATTAAATAGCTTCTAGGCCCATAAAATTATTTCTTTTTTACTTTTAAAAAAGTTTTGATATGGGTGGTGCCTGTGGCTCAAAGGAGTAGGGCGCTGGCCCCATATACTGGAGGTGGCAGGTTCAAACCCAGCCCCGGCCAAAAAAAAAAAGTTTTGATTTTAATCTTATTTTTGGAATAAAGCATGACTATTGCCATACACAACCACATATTGAATATTTTAGGTTGTAAAAACATAACCTAGGAGTAGTTTTAATTCTTCCTGTATGTTAACTTGTTTCTCCCAGTCTGCATTTAGGCTGGGCATGGCGACTCACACCAATATCCAGCACTTTGGGAGGCAAAGGTGGGACAATCACTTGAGGTTGGGAGTTCAAGACCTGCCTGGGCAACATGGCAAAACCCTATTTCTACAAAAAGTTAAAAAAAAAAATTAGCCAGGTGTGGTGGTGCACATCTATAGGCCCAGCTGCTTGGGAGGCTGAGACAGGAGGATCACTTGAGCCCAAGACTTCAAGGTTACAGTGAGCTATGATTGCACCACTGTACTCCAGACCCTATCTCTATAAAAATAAATAACAAATAATAAAATAAAATTTGCAAAACCATTTTAAACATAAAAATCAAATTTTAAAAACTGTCCTTATTGTACACTACCATTTCAAAGAGGCCATCTTTGCATTTTGAGGTCTGCATAATAATTTCCATAAATAAGTGAAATTTTCCCTCAAAGTTGGCCCAATTTGTCAAAGTATGAGGTCAATTTAAAATTTCATTTCTCAGCATAGCTTATCCTCTAGGAAGCATCTGGCAGCTGGTCGAGGTAGAGTGACAGACATGTGCTATGTGGTCAGGGCGACGCTAGTCTCACCACCCCACTGGCCTGCACTTCGGAGCCTCTTCTACTCACCACTGACTGGGTTCCTCGAGCGGATGAGGTTGTGACTGGTGTGATGGTGATAGTGCTTGTCACTTTGCTGGCACCGGGTCGTGAAGACAGATGGTTCCTGGGAGAGCGAAGGACGGTGCCAGTGGAGACTTCCTTTTCAGCTGTCACATTGACTGGTCGGACGGTAATAACTGGATTCACGCCTTCAGCTGAAGTCCCAGGGGATCGTTTATACTGAGAACCTAAGTGAATGTGAATTTTATTGTCTTCCGTGGTTATAATATTGGCATTGGAGTTGTATTTCCGTACTGGAGTGGGAACAGTCTGTTTTTCTGGGGTGACTTTGAGGATAGTCCTTCCCACGGGCACTTCCTGGGATTCAGGAGAAACTGCAATTTCAGCTGGTGCTGCTGAAGTGGACACTGTCATGATCTGAATGGGGGACGTGGGCCTGTCCACAAACACGCCTCTTCCACTTTCTGGGGTCTTCTCTCTGGAGAATGTAGTGATCGTGACGGGGGACATGGCTCGTTCTGTGCCAAGAGTAGGATCTCCACTTTTCTGCTTTTGAGACATAACGTTGGGTGATGGAATAATGGTTATCCTTGGTTTCTGATTCCCTAAGGTAGGAATGACAGTGGTACTTGAAAAAAATTCTTCAGCTGTCGGGCTTGTTATCTCCAGAGTCGCAGTACTGTTCTCATGATCTGGCGTCACTCGGATGTGTAGGGGTTGGCCCTGCTTTGGAGAAAGGACGAGCTCTCCCGGGTGCCCTGGGCTGGGATTTGTTCGAGGCCCTTTCTCCTGAGTGATTGTGGGGCCATTTTCCCTTTTTCTCATCCATGGAATCCAAGACTTTCTCATAGTGAGCTCATTGGCCGCGGGAGGATACCTGTCCAGCACAGAGGAGCGTTCCACGGGCTTTTTCAAGCCCACCTGTCGGAGATTACTCATGATATGATTTTCTTCTTGAAAGGACTTCCGTATGAAGACTGCCGGCGTTTCCTCCTCTGCGGCTTCGCTGCTGACCGAGTCAGTCTGAACTCCAGTTGAGGTCACGGGAACATCCACCATCCTCCTTCCGTTCACACTGGGCCGGAGAGCTCGGCTGTAGCGCTTGGAGAGCTCCAACTCTTTGGTCAGATTGAGGACCTCCTGCCCCATGTTTTTGTTCTTGCTTTCTTCTTCCATAAATCTTTGTTGAAGGACAGAGTAATCCACTTGGAGCTGAGAGAGTTGATCTTCTTTGTTCATCAGTTCGTGAATTTTCTCTTTAAGAGCTTGTACTTCAGCTTTCAAGTCTCGACTTTTAGCCTCTTCCAGACGAAATCTGTGTCTCAGCTCAGCCTCCTGGCTCACCACCTCGCCTTTCTCTATCGCTTTGTTCTTGGCGATCTGGTGCTTGATTTCTTCCAGCTGTTGGGAGAGGAAGTTAGCCTTATCCTGCTCGGTTCTAAATTTTTGCTCCAGTTGATCATACTCATCCTCCGTCTTCATCAAATCCCCTTCGACCACCTCCAGCTGTTGGAGACGTTTCTTCAGTCTCTCAATTTCAAGTGTTAGCTCCTTAATCTTGTTATCTTCGGGGCAGGTGAGCTCAGGTCCCTTCCGAGACCTTCCTCTCGTTATTTCTCTTTCCACTTCCTCTATACCATCCAGTCTCTTCTTTAATAAATCAACACTGCAGCTTAACTCCGAGGCTCTTTCTTCTTCACTTTTCAGTCTGCCTATCAATTCATCTCTCTCTTTTGTCAAATTGTATACCTTTTCCTCCATTTCAGATTTCAGTTTTAAAAGCTTCTTACTTTCTTCAATTAGTTTTTCAGTGACATCCATAACCTTCCCTTGTTCCACCTTAAAATTTTTATTCAGTCCGTCCACTTTTCTTTCTTCTTGCTTTATTTTTTCCATCATATTTTTCCTTTCATCAACCAGCATCACAGTAAATGACTTCAACTTTGTAAGATCATCTTTCAGGCTTAATTCAGCCTTTTCCAATCTACTTTCAGAACACTCAAGTTCTTTAACTCGACTCTTGACCACTTCCAATTCATTTAGCAGATCTTTGGTTAAGTTCTTTTCTTTCTCCAGATTTAAATGTAGCTGGGTGCATTCCGATTTGCTCTTGCTAAATGCTTCCTCCAGTTTCTCCAGTTCGGACATTCTCTTCTGCAGCTTCTCAACTTCAAGTTTGAGCTCCTTGCTGTGGTGTTCTTCCTCCTGCAGCCTCTTTCTCAATTCCCTGCACTGAGATTCGGTTTTAGTGATTTCCTCATCTTTTCCCTCCATTTCCAGCACGCGCTTCCGGAGATTTTCCACCTCGGCCATGAGGCTGGAGTTTCCACATTCCCCTTTGGCAATTTTATCTCTCAATTCCTGCAGTTCTTCCTCGGCCTTCTGAAGGTTTCTATTGGTCTCTTCTAGCTCCTCAATTCTTTGGGTTAAGCCAACCAGCTTGAGTCGAAGTTGCCTGTTGTGAGACTCCTGATTGGCTAATTTAGCATTCATCTCCTCATGCTCCTGAGAGAACCGCGAAGCCTTGTGTTCCAAGTCCACTTCTAACTTGAGTAATTTCTGCCTGTCTTCTTTGGATTTGGAGGTAATGGCTCGGAGCTTTTCCTCCTCTTCCCTCAGTTTCTGAGTAAGATCCTGCACTTTCTGGCTCTGCAGGCCAAGTTGCTCAATGTGCATCTGCCTTTCATCCACCAGCATGAGGGCAAAGGACTTGAGTTTGACGAGCTCATCTCTCAGTTTATTGAGCCGTTTGGCATTTTCCTTTTCTTTTCGGGCTTGATATGCCTTCTCTTGTTCAAGGAGCTTTTTCAACCTAGAAAACAAAATATAAGTCTATGTTAAAAGAGTTATCAGCACATGGGTTTAAGTCTTAATATTAAATAAAAAACAAAATGCTCCTACAGTAAGTCTCTTTTCAATAGCTGTGATATACAAGTTTTAAAAATAGCCATTAATGAAACTAACTAGAATTCAGGAAATCAGTTACCCTTAGAGAGAGGTAGTGAGCAGAAGGGGGGGGGCTTTGGGGGTGCAGGTTTCTGTTTTGTAGTTTATATGCTGGTTACACAGGATTGTTTAGCTTACAGAATTTCCATAAGCTGACTACTTATGAGTACATTTCTGCATGTATATTATATTTCAATAAAGTAACCACTAAGTAAGATTTAGGTTGTACAATACTAGTGACTATTTATATATTGTTTTCTGTATTCTAGGCATTCGTATTTATTTTATTCTGACAGCATCCCTATGAGATACGTGTTCTACTGTTATAACCATGAGGAAAACGAGACACAGGGAGATTGTGTAATCTGACACAGATCACACAGCAAGTGGCAGTTCTGGGATCCAAATTCAGCCCGTGGGGCTCCAGAACCTTTACACCTCCCCTCTGCACTATATGACTTCAAGAGAGAAATTTACTTTAAATGAAAGGGAAAACCAAAAAGAAGAACCTTTGAGGTGGTGCCGTAGCTCAGTTGCTAAGGTGCTGGCCATATACACTGAAGCTGGTGGGTTTGAACCTAGCCCGGGCCTGCTAAACACCAATGACAACTGCAACAAAAAAAACAGCCAGGCATTGTGATGAGTGCCTGTAGTCCCAGCTACTTAGGAGGCTGCAGCAAGATAATCTCTTAAGCCCAAGAGTTGGAGGTTACTGTGAGCTATGAGGCCATGGCACTCTACCCAGGGCCACAGCTTGAGACTCTGTCTCAAAAAAAAAAAAACAAACACCAAACTTTGAGTTTTCTTATTTTGAACCCTTGAAATAAAGTATGCAAGTAGCCCCTGAGAAGAGCAAGGGTAAGACAGGCTGTTTGATACAAAGGCTGATCTATGTACACTGTTAGTGAGATGTTAGTTGACACCAGGACTGGCACAGGATTTTTTTATTTAAACAATTTTTTTTTTTTATACAGAACTAGATAGAGAGGAAGTCTGCACTACTACCAACACACAAATACGGCAGCCACGGGAATCATTATGTTTCACATGTATGAAATGCATTTTCTCTATGGTATTTATGTGTTGCTTTAGAAAGTAGGACTATAAATATGCTAGAGTAACCATTTACCATTTTTGCACTGGTCACTTAATTTGTACCAATTATTAATAGTTCTTTTTATATACCCATGAGATCAGAGTTAAAATTATAATCATATTCACCATATTTTAGTATAAGAATGCATTTTAATAATTAATATATTTATCAGAGAAGCGCATTTAAAAAGCCACTAATATGTATTTGTTTTAAGTATATTTTACTATTTTAATATGTTTTGTACCTTTATTATTCTGGCTGATTCATTTCTCATTTTTGATTCAATTAGCTGATAGCCAAGTAAATAGACTTTAATAGTCTCATATTCCATTGTGCAAAAAATGATTGCACATACATAGAGAAACTATTTAAAGTAAATGTGGTGTGAGATAATTACTAAAGAAATGGCTTTGATGATGTCATTAAGGTTTTTTTCACTGAATTTATTTTTATAAAACACCATTGTGTTTAAGCAGCTCTAAACTAAATGCATAGCTTCCAAAACCATTGTGCCATTATGACCTAATCCCTAAAATGGAAGGAAAAGATCATTTTCAATTCCTACAGGTTCACATGAGCAATACTGTGATAGCTGCCCTACCTGGGGTCCTTGTGTGTGTAAAAGGGCATTTTACTGACATCTTCTTTTGGAGTCCAAACAGCTGAAATAATGTCACAGAACCTTGGTGTAAGAGAGTCTTTTCAGCATATCTTCAACATAAAATGCCATTTTCAAACCCTTTGACCTTAACTAGACTATCAGAGATGAATTCATTCAAAACATCACTACTTTCAATTCTAAGCTTAACATCTTAAAACTTCTAAAATTAATTTTTAATCAATTTTTTAACAATACTATGTCTCGGGTGGCGCCTATGGCTCAAAGGAGTAGGGTGCCGGCCCCATATGCCAGAGGGGGCCAGTTCAAACCCAGCCCCAGTCAAAATAAAAGAATACTATGTCTCTATGCTGTCAGAGGCAGCAGGTTGGAAAAGCTAAAACACAGGGTTTGGAGCCAAAGCCAAGTGTGAATTGGCTCTGCCACTTTCTAACTGTGTGATCTAAAACTTCCTCACCCCAGTTTTTTCACCTGGGAGGAATATGAATACCTACCCGATAGGATTGTTCTGCAGATTACTTGAGATAGTCGAAATATAGTGACTGACAGACTCACTATGTGGGTGTAATAAAATCCCCAAACAAATATTAAGATAAGGACTAGAGAGTACCTAATTTCCTCCATCGAGAGAGACTCTTGGTGCTTTCTATGTTTAATCAAGAAATATTCCTATGTCATTATCCTGTCTTTACTAGTAAAACCTGGGACATTGGCTCGG
>NW_003852502.1:5915923-5917763 GCF_000181295.1 Otolemur garnettii | reverse complement strand
CAAAACCTGGGACACTAATGCTTTAGCCAGAGAAAAGCAGACGGCATTCTGATCAGTAGGAAATCCCCTGAGCGAGAGCAGGAATTTGGCGTCCAGGAAACCACATTTTTCAGGTTCTTCTCACTGTGATTGTTTCCATTTTCTAGACCTATTAGCTCTTCTTCCTACCATATTTTATCCCATCTTAATCTGTTCCCATCTCACAGTTAAAGTGGACCGCACACCAATGCAGGGTCCATTCTCTGTGTGCTCCCAAACACTGGCCCAGTTGGTGCAGCTGAGGGTCAGACTCAGGACCAGAGGAAAGGTGCTGGGCTCAGGTGGGACAGCCTGCCTCAGTGCAGACAGACCTGCGTGCAGACTTCTTATGGGCACAACGCTGGGCATGGGAATGACGGAATGAATTGTGAGTTACTTGCAAAAAGTAACTGGAATGGGTTTTGTGACTCCTCACTTGCTGGCAAGACAGGAAAGAGAAAGAATGAAAATATTTCCAGAGCCAGATGTGGTGGTGGTTCACACCTATAGTCACAATACTTGGGGAGGCCAAGATGGGAGGATCGTTTGAGCCCAGCCGTTGGAACCAGCTGGGCAATATAATAAGACCTCACCTCTACAAAAAATTAAAAAAGAAGAGAAAGTATTTCTAGGTGTTGGGTTTGAATAACTACAAATAATGATACCATTGACAGGAAATAGAGAAGGGAAAAGGTTTTTGTAGAAAACTGACACAACAGCAAGATAATCAAGCTGAAATTTAGAGGTAATTAGAAAGGTGGTGCTTTGGAGATGAGTTTTACCCATCTTATAGACTGTATATACCTTTCACTCTATTGCCCTAATGCAGTGGTCCTCAAACTACAGCCCACAGGCCACATGCGGCCCACCGAGGATATTTATCTGGCCCGCAGGGTGTTTTTGCCACTGCTGCCTGTCCCGCTTAGCAGCTGACTCGTCCCAGGGCCCACGGTCTGGCAACAGTCTGAGGGACAGTGAACTGGCCCCCTGTTTAAAAAGTTTGAGGACCCCTGCCCTAAGGCCTCCCACTGTCATTACCCCAGTCCAAGCCCTAAACAACTTTTGTTAGTAATTCTGCAACAGTCTCCTGCCTGTCTCCTCACATCTCAGCCCTGCCACTTATTAGCTGTATGGTCTTGGATGGGTTAGTTAATCTAGCTCTATACCTCAGCTTCCTCACTTCTAAGTCAAGCCTCCAAATAGTACCTAATTCACAAGGTTTGTGTGACGTGCATGTTAGTTAATGGATGAAAAGCACAACAGTGTGTGGCTCACAGAAGTGTAGTTTTAGCTATCTTTATTATTATTACTGTGATTATTATTTACTCTCCCCCAAATACAACTCTGACCATGTCACTCTCCTGCTTTCTGTGGCTTCCTATTGCTCTAGGAACAGAGGTGTGACAGCTGATAGAGACCTACTTCCAACTCTCTTTGGAAGTGTTCTAAACTTTCCCTTTGTTCTTAAATAAAATTGCTCTTCCTTACACTAAAACTTATGCAGATTGCTTTTACTTTCTGTTCTTGCTGCCTGTGCTGCTCCAGTTTTATTTTCAGTTTCCAGCCACCTTTGCTTTTGATTCGCGCTGTGCCTCAGTCAAACTTTCTAGCTCAACCAAATAATCGAACCAAGTCAGCTAGGTTAGGGGCACTGGTACCCCTGGACCCCCAACATTACCCCAACATGACTCAGCATGATGTAATTCCTGACTCCTTGGCACCTTCACTTCAAGCCAATCCCCCCGACCCAGTCTCACGTTCTCTGCATATGCTGTGCCCTCCGCTTGCTGTTTCTTCTCGCTCTTCCTGCACGCTCACACAC
>NW_003852502.1:5912073-5915092 GCF_000181295.1 Otolemur garnettii | reverse complement strand
TTTTTTTTTTTTTTTAATTCTAACCTCTGCTACCGAGAAACAAAAGAAGGGATTGTGATCCACAGTTGGAGCAGAACTCTCATGCTGGGGCGGCTCACCCTGGGGTCCAGAGGGAGGAACAGTGGAAATTAAAGTGAGGGGACACTTTGGAGGAAGGAAAATCCCAGGGATTCGTGGGGCTGTTTTGTCAGCCATCCCTCCCCATGTAGGACTCTCACGGTGCCGAAAGCTTGGTGATTCTTGGATTTTTATTTCCGTGAGGGAGGCGATATTCCCTTAGACATAGAAATAAATGTGATTTCCAAAGAAGAAAATACTTACAGAGAAAAAAAAGGGCAAGATAGAGAAAAACTTTGGGAAATGCCCCCAAATAAGGGGTAAAGCGAATGAGAAAAAACTGTCAAAGACAGGGTGATAAGAGAAGAAAGATAAGGAAAAAGGACTCATGGAGCAACACACACACCAGAGGAGAGGGTTTTAGAAAGGCAGGGATGGGCCTGCCGCGTTTTATCTAGAAACCCTCATTTTGCATTCAGCAAGCATTCAGAAGCACTGGCACCTGTCTACCCACAAAGCAGAATGCCTACAGCATGTTACATCTCTTTTTCCCAACAATTTTCTAATAGTTATGATTTCATTTTGTACTTCAAACAATCAATTTGCTCTACATTATTTGCTCACCATTTCCATCTAATTATGCTCTTTGAGGAGCAGAATTAGAGGCTTCAGTGTTGCTGTGACAATTGGTCTTAACTGCCTCCTCTCCACTCTCTTCTCTGTTCACCATCCATCCCATTCTTCAGCTCTACCCTGGCTCCAAACCTATGTGCATAAAAAGGAAACTAACCAGAAGACCAACACTAAAACAATGAATTAGTACCGAGATTCACATCCACAGTTATAGGTAGATCCCTCAGTATCCTGAAATAAAATTTATTCGTAGCAAGTTTTTAATTTTCTGTAAGCATTTAATTTTATTTAGTGGATAAAAGAAGACAAGTAAACGATATAATAGATTTCTTTAGGATTCTCTTGCTTTCCTTAATAACTATTCTTTTTTTTTTTTCTTATGTCACCCTCAGTAGAGTACCATAAAGTCAGCATCCTCAAACTCCTGGGCTCAAGAGATTCTCTTGCCTCAGCCTCCCCAGTAGCTGGGACTACAGGCCTCCACCACAATGGCCAGCTATTTTGTTGTTGTTGTCATTTTTGTTTACCAGGACTGGACTGGGTTTGAACCTGCCAGCCCTGGTAGATGTGGCTGACATTCTAACCACTGTGCTATAAGCACTGAGCCTTAATAACTATTCTTAAATGTATTCTTCATTTTCTATTTCATGCTGACTAAAATTATGTTTTTTAACTTGCAAATTTGACATTTACAAGCATGTCCAGAAATTTATTTTCAACTACAAGACTTTAAAATTATAGACCCAAATGTTCTATGATTGTTGGTGGTGTATATATTGCTCAAGACAGATCAAATTTGGGTGGAGGCTCACGCCTGTAATCCTAGCAATATGGAGGCCAAGGTGGATAGATTGCTTGAGCTTATGAGTTTGAGACCAGTCTGAGCAAGACTGAGACCCTGTTTCTAAAAATGGCCAGGCATTATGTTGGGTGCCTATAATCCCAGCTACTTAGGAGACTGAGGCAAGAGGATCGCTTGAGCCCAAGAAATTGAGGTTGCTGTGAGCTGTGACAGGGGCAAGCTCTATCAGGGAAAGTGAGACTCTGTCTCAAAAAAAAAAAAAAGACTGATCAAATTGTATAATTTAAGTTGGTGAATTTTGTTGTATGTAAATTATGTCTCAATAAAAAAAATTAGAAAAATGAAAGCCCTAGAAAGTGTTCCAAGATGTCAGATAAAGGGAGAAAGTTTGGAAACAAATATTATTAGAGGATGACTTAAAATATGATAGAAAACATAAAATTGGTTATTAATCTTAAGGCAAGGAGAGGGGAAAGCAGAAATGGGGAAGACCAACAGAAGAGGGTTGACATTCTCAGGGAGGGTTATGGGAACTGATACAAATATTTGTTCTGAGGAAGTGCTGGTTAGGTCCTAAAAAATCTCTAGTTCTAATATTATTTCAAGAGCCCGCTTGAAAAGGGAGCTCACTCAAGAGCCCACTCCCAAATGCCGATATTTGCTAATTCTTAATTTAAAAAAAATAAGGGATAGAAGGAAAGGTGTCCTAGGTAATGTGTTACGTGCTTAATTATTTCACTTGTCATACAACTTTTTGTGCAAGGCATTACTGAACCATGTTATAAATAAGAAAAGCTCTGAGACTTAATCCTGAGAAGAGGCAGATTGGGACTTTGAACCAGACATGTTTGTACAAACACTGTGCTTTAATAACAATGCTATTCCATAAATAGATATTGAAATAGATATTGCCTGAACAGTTCAAATTTGTAAGAGTTTATTTAGGTTAACTTAATTTTGCTTGATTCCATCTATCCTAGAATTGTCAAGATCATCGCTGGACTTTGTTCTGTCACCCAAAATAACAGCTTATAGCTAGCATTGTGTCAATGGCAAAATAGCCCCAATTATTAATAAAAGGACAGGTCAATGCACAGAGCCTTCAAAACACTCTCCAGACCTCCCTCCTGCGGACATCAATCCATTCATAGCATGGACATTGTCATTCAATCAGCCATGAGGCTCCTGGGCTGTTCATTCTTATTTCCTCTGAGCTCTCCGTCCTCCCTTATGAACCTGGTCCAACCATCCCTTACATATGCTCAGTCCCCACATCGAGACCTTGAGTCCTCTCTTTCTCTCACATCCCTACATTCGATTCCTCTGCAAATCTTGTCAATTTTCCCTTCAAAATATATCCCCAATCCAATTACTTCTCATCTTCTCCATTGCTATCACCCTGGCCCAAGCTACCAGCATCTCTTATCTGGATTTTTGCAATAGCCACTTGATCTGACACCCACCTTCCACTCTTGCCAAGCTGTAGTCTGCTCTCTCCTAAGAAGCCAGAATAATTGTAAAAAAAAA
>NW_003852502.1:5909016-5911251 GCF_000181295.1 Otolemur garnettii | reverse complement strand
TGAGCTGTGATGCCACAGCGCTCTACTGAGGGCAACAAAGTGAGACTCTGTCTCAAAAATAATAATAATAAAAATAAAAATAAAGAAGTAATGGTGGCCTGCCACTGTTTATACTTATAGAATACCACCATTTGCAATCCCCAGTGAAACTATGGATATAGGGAATGTTCATCAATGTCTCTGAAAAAGAAAGACAGCCAGTCTGTATACATATGGACACACCTCCACCCATGGCATATTCTTACCAAAAAATTGAACCTGAATCAGATCAACTTTGCGTAACTAATTAGCAGTTTACAGGAACGACAGGGGCAGGAAGCTGCTAAATGACATCATGATGATGCAACTGGAAAAGTCCACGAGCTGAGCAGCTATAAAGAATAAACAACCTAGTTTTTTCAGTAAATACACTGCAAAATTAAAAGGAAACAGGGAAGGGAACTAAAATAGATTAAAAGAAATTTAGGGGACCTTATGCATCAACTCTAATCTTTGGGACTCTTATTCAAACTTTTAAAAAATGAGACGATTGGAAAAGTTATATTGTTGAGGAATTATTATTAATTTTTAGGATGGATAATAGATTGTGGCAATATTTTTAAGAGCCCTTATCTTTTAGAAATACATATTGAAATATATATGAATCAAATGGTATGTCTGGGCTTTGTATCAAAATAACCCAGGGAAGTGGGAATAGAGGAAGCCAGACTGGTCCTGAGTTGATGAATTGTTGAAGCTAAGTGACAGTCGCATGGCGGTTCATTACACTATCCTCCTCATCTTCACAAATGTTTGAAATGTTTTTTTTTAAATGCCCTTTTGAAATCTCTAGCTTACCCCTCTCCCTTCAAGTCTCAGCCTCTTTGGTCCCCAGCTATATTTTCACTTTCCTTACAGTGCCGTGTGACTCTTACATTTGTCCGTGATTGTGAGTGATTCTTTCATTCCTTTCCATGTTTATTTATTTGGCTTGCTGGAGATTTTTCCTTTTTCTTGCTTAGATCCGTTAATGCTCACTCAGACTTATGCTGTACAAAGTATCTTCACTCTGTTCAGTTCCACAGATACTTGTTAATTTATCTTCCCGTTTATTGTCTGTCTGCAGGCAAACTTTTTGGGGCAGAGGGTAAGTTTATTCTGATTATCCATTCTTGTGATAAACACCACCCTGGGAACAGCTGTCAATCTATGTTCCTAAAAACTCCAGGGGACACCTGCCTACCTTTTTCCTCCAACTTTCTTGACAGCTCACGCTTTTCAACCATTTTTCTAAATTTATCAGCATTAGCTCCAGAACAGCAATTATCTCTTTGTTTCCTTAAGATGTTACCACTTGTCCCTCTCTTACACCATCAGTTCCCATTTTGAAACACTGATGTCACCTGAAAGTCGTCCTAGGCTTGTTTCTCAGCCAGACCATGCTAATTTCCCTTTTCAGCACACCGTTTTTGCTTTTCTTCAATTCTCTCTGTATGTGCCTCTCTGTCTTCTGAGAGAGGGCAGGTTAAAACTAGCAAGGGCATGATAGTAATTAAAGACGAATGAACCTCAAAAGAACCAAGCTTGCACGCAGTTTGAAGTCTTTAATCACAATGCATTTTTTCCCAAGGAGAGCAGAGGACAGGGCTCAGCAGCTTATTAACATGATAGGACATGATTTTGCCACATACCTCAGGAAGAAGTGCTATATTTTAATAAAGCACTTCAGTCCCTCATGATAGCAACTATCATAATAATTATCTAGAATTTAATATTCCTAATATCCTGCATTGGGCTGGGATTAAAGAAAACTGGATGAGGCTGGGTTGTGCTGTCCAGTAAAACTCTGTCCTCATTTGAAATTCTAATATTTTCTTCATCATGGATGTTTTGCATTAATTTTTATTTATGTATTTACATTTTATTTTGTTTTTAGTCATTATAGTCTTTTTTTTTCCCTCTCTATTAGTAAGACGGGATCTGGATCTTGCTCAGGATGATGTAGAACTCCAGACCTCAAGTGATCCTCCTGCCTTGGCTTCCCAGAGTATGAGAATTATAGGCATGAGCCACGACGCCCAGCTTTAATTTTGGTTTTTTAAAAATAGTGCACTAAAATATAGTATGTCAGCTTGACGCCTGTCACTCAAGTGGCTAAGGTGCAAGCCACATATACCTGAGCTGGTGGGTTTGAATCCAGCCGGGCCCACCAAACAACAATGATGGCTGCAACCAAAAAATAGCCGGGCATTGTGG
>NW_003852502.1:5894925-5908335 GCF_000181295.1 Otolemur garnettii | reverse complement strand
GTTTTTCTACTTTTAGTATAGATACAATTTCGCTCTTGCTCAGACTAGTCTCAAACTCCTGAGCTCAAGCAGGCATGAGCAACTGTGCCCAGCCAGTGAACTGCTTTTATTTCAGAAGTTATATTGGAGTTATATTCATGATTTTATGTTATAAAACTATCTCCTATAACTTTAAAAATAATCTACTAATTTTATTACATTTACTTTGATAGTATAATCCAAGTAATCCAAATAGCACACACATACAAATCTCAAACAAACTGTCACTAATGAAGTTTTACTCTTCAGCAGATTGTGAGGGGATTATGTATAATTCTGTTCTACAATAGGCATATTGACAATGTGCTCTGAGGTCTCGTTGAAGATTATAAACCAAGTATATGCATCATCAACTGTCTCTGGGTTAGCCCAAAAACCCACAACAAACTAACTGATTACCTATAATAATTTATCTTTAAAGTACATGGATGGCAACAACTTAAAACCATAAAAAGTTCAAGACTGATAAGTTATTCTTCTTAAAGAGTATGGAATTTCCTACTACACGGTGAGCAGCTTGTAAAAAGTATGAGGCAGCCAGACTCTATTACAAAATGCCAATTTAGTTTGTTTGAGACAGTCTCTAACTTTTACCTGTGGTAGAGTGCAGTGGTATCATAGCTCACAGCAACCTCAAACTCTTGGGCTCAAGCAGTCTTCTTGCATCAGCCTCACGAATTGCTGAAACCATAGCTACCCACCACCATGCCCAACTAGTTTTTCTATTTTTAGTAGAGACAGGGTCTTGCTCTTGCTCAGGCTGGTCTGGAACTCCTGAGCTCAGGGGATCTACCTGCCTTGGCCTCTCAGAGTGCTAGGATTATAGGCATGGGCCACCATGCAGCCTGCCAATTTAGTTTTCAAGCAAATCTAGTAACATGCTAATTTAATTATAAGTGCTACTGCACATACATATGGCCAGGCGCTCCCTCCTCATTGTCGTCAGTGTATTAGATGTTAGGAATGAAAATACATATTGCAAGGCTGTGTGAAAAGTGCCATTTATGCTACTGAGGGACACCAAGGGTAGGCTTGTGGATGGAGGAAATCATGGCTCAGGGCTTTTTCGACTGTCCTTCCCAATGCTCTTCCCCTGCTGTCATGGGTGCAGCCCACATGGCACCTTTGTGAGAACAAAGTAAAGGTCTCCATACTATGTAACAAGTCCAATGCTGAGTGAACTGGATTTTAGCCCACATTCTTTCACTGGTCAGATGCCCCTGCAAGCTACAGCATACATAACTGCAATGGACGAAACGTCTATATCCTCCCCACATTCCAAAATCCATATATTAAAATTCTAACTCTCAATGTGATGGTATTAGGAAGTGGGGCCTTTGAGGCCAGATTACATGAGAAGGGTGGAGCCCTCACAAATGGGATTAGTGCCCTTAGAGAAGGGCTCCCAGAGAGCTCTTTCTGGCTCTCACCTGTGAGAATACAAGGAAGACAAGCAGTCTGCAGGTGAGAAGGGGGCCCTCACCAGAGCCTGACCATACTGCCACCTGAGGTCGAGCTTCCAGCCTCCAGGACTGTGAGAGAAAAAAATGTTGTTTATAACTATCTGTCTAAGCAGTTTGTTATAGCAGCCTGAACTAACATAGCAGCCCGCAATAGTCCTGTGGGCTCTTCTCATGCTTTAGATTTCAGTTCATATGTCCTCTCTTTACTGTGTTTTCACATTTCCTAAGTTGTTCAAAATACTTTTCCAGAGACCTTCTCAGATCGCTCTGATAGAAGAAGATACTATTCTTTCTTTCTGATAATGTTTAGAAAGTATCGGGTAGGTGAATAAATTGACTTAATAATTTTTTTCTAGGAACAGAAAACACTGTAAATGATAGAAGTTTGTCACCTAAATGTGCAGCCTTCCAGGTGGTCCCTTCACCTTCCCTCCCTAACCCAAAGAGGATTTCCATATCCATTCCCAAAGAATGTGTTGCCCAAGTTCACCACACCCAATGATCAGATGCTCCATCTAAGAAACAGTGTGCGTGGCCACAGGAAGCTTTCTCCCTTCTAAAATAAGTTAAATGAAGAGATTTCCTTAGGGAAGCCAGACAGTGGGAAGCATATTTAGAGGCAGGTGGGTTGTTTAGTCCCTGAAATCACTGTGTGAGGGCATCCTCCCACATGCTTCATTCAGTACAGGAGCCTCTGCCCTGTGGGACAGCATTCTGGTTACCCAGAACGGGAGGGGAGCACTTGGCAGCTTGAAGGAGATTTCCTGAGACTATTTAAACAAGCTGAGCACATCCCACAAAGATACCAAGTACCTCACTGTACTCCACACATGCATTTATAGAGCAGTGGGCAAAAGTCATGGTTTTAAGTTTATACATTATTTGATATAATGTATCACAATATAAAAACATATTCTATTATAAACCTTTTCATTAAGATATTATTAATCTGTCTCTTGGGTAAATCTGTTTACATAAATAACATTTTTTTTAAAATAACATAGACAAAAATTAAGCAGTGAATTAATTAATGTATTTCCACTCATTCATTTACTTAGAAAAGTAAACTCTCTCTCTTTAAAATGGAAGCTGTATTCATTGTCAGTGTATTTAAAGGTCTGTAAAAAACCTTTTAAATATAAGGTTGAGTGAAATTTTACCAAACATTTTTTAAATTATTATGTTAACATTTATTTGTTTTATCCAGTTTGAGAACAATTTTAAAACCAAAGCAAAAATTAAAAAGTTAAAGCAAACAAAACCCCAGATTTAATTTTGTATTGATCTTAACTATTAATCTAGAAAAAAAGAAGCTTTTACAAGTAAACAGAAGTTCATTCAATCACATGGAATTAAGAATTCAGGAAGATCAAGGTTGTGAACCCAAGACTTTCATCACAGTTGAACTGAAGCCTTTCATCACTTTCAACACGGAGACAAAACACTATTAACAACATTACACAAATTAAATCTACAAAAATGAAAACCATACCATCTGCCCTTATTTCGAATCTCTATAAAACAGGTCATGCGAATCTGAGATCACGCTGTAGAAATTTGGCTTTGGCCACATGAAGTTCCTTTGTGAAAGGCTCACAGGACCCTCCCGCCTCCTGAGCACTAAACACCAGCTATTTCCTCTGATACACTCTGCTGAACGCAGACAATTTTTTTGGCATTTTGAAAAATTATGAAAGTTGACCTTCTTATGCAATTGTTTAATATAGTGCAAACTTGAGTCTCATTCCCACTTTGAGATTAAACCTCGTTTGCGTTGTTATCCTCGTTATCACTGCTACTCTGAGGTCTCAGAAACAAACACGGCTTTCTTTGGATCTCTGTGCATTCTAATTCATTGCCAACTTTTACAAGCCTTTCTACACATCCAAGGAGAGATCTGCAGAAAATCCACATAACAACAACAACAAACTTTTAAAAATAGCATATTTACCTAAAATTAGCACTTTGCTCATCAAGAAATCATAAATTAGAAGATACATTTGCCGTATATAAAAAGGCTGCCTGTTAAATGCCTTCAGAACACATAGGACTGATGATAGTTAAGATAAAAGATTTTTCAGTTCTGATACAAACTCCCCAAGGTTTCTGTAGGATGAGATTACTTTTCCCCTCCATAGAAAAACAGGATCAGTCCTCATACCACAATGAGGTGCATCTTGGCCAGTTCCAGTCAAGGATTCTGAGGCTTGAAGGAAAAGTCGCAGTAAGCTGGTAATTTTCAAGGGTTATCACCGTCCACACTCAGTGAAACCTGTAGCTCCAAACTGAAAAGCCTGTCGAGTTCTTACAGCCCCTGTCAGATTAGCCAGGGCTCTACGAGGTCCAAACCAACTTCCAAGATGCTCTTTGCAATAACACTTAGAAATGAGTTCACTGCCAAGTAAGCCTATTAACAAATGAAATGCGCGTGGACGAGAGTAACTAACATCGCTTAAATCAAAACAGATCTTGACTTCCTTACCTTAGGACTAGGAAGCATGGTAGCTTTTGTTTTTGTTTGTGTTTTTTGTAAGGGGGTATACTGAAGTTTGCTCAACAGCAGCAAGCCCTGCTCGGCCCCCTACTCCACAGGGAATTAACCGTCACATTCCAGCCCTGTCATCAGAACAATGAAAGGTGAATGTTGTGCAAAACAGCTTGGGACCACTAACTGATGATGTCATTCCTCCCTTATATGGTTCATTATTGTGCAGATTTACTTTGGTCTGTGAGAAGGGGTGGAGCTGCCCAAGACTGGAAGGGAAGGCAGCTCTTAAGAAGCCAAGCAAGTGAACGGAATTACGCTCCACACCAAGGGAAAGGCACTGGGGGGGGGGGGGAGAAGAATGAGATAAAGAAAAGATACGCATCAAATGTCAAATGGGCCTCACTCCTGATTTCTCAAGCTGGCTAAACTCTATACAGTTCTATTCAGCACACCCCGGAATTTAAAAAGGGTTCCCCCTGGAGCCTAGTCTATGATTCAACTAATAGGAGAAAATTCACAACAACCGGAGTGCCTGTTAATTTACGTGTACCTCAATGAAAACACTACAGTGTGGGGTACAGAGTGCCAAGTGCCCTCTAGTTTAAAGATCATTTCATCTTTACAATATGTTTATATCTGTTTTCCCTAAAAGAGTTTTTAAATGGAAGAAAAAACTGCCATGCACACAAACAGAAGTGGGTGGATACGTTCAGGCACATGTCATTGTTTATACAATGCTTTCAAAATCTTCCATCACCTTCAAATTAGTTTTGTCCTTTCTTTTTTGTTCTTCTTTTCTATTTCCCCCTTGTTTTCTTTATTCTTTCCTTCCTTCCTTCTTCCGGAGTGATGTAAATCTAGTCAAAAAGCCATTAGGTAAATTAAAGTCCAATACAATTTTTTCTAACCCCCTATGCATAGAATATATATGTCATTTTGCTATGAAATTCCATTTTCAATTACAGTATAAAAGCATCATGTTAGAGAAATTAATCAAATTAACTTTAAGGTAACTAGGATTAAATGTTTGCAAAACATTTTTAAGTCCTCATATATCTTTTATCTTACATAAATATAAGTCATTATGTTATGGCATAGGGAAGAGTATGAAGAAAAAACAATGTTGAGATCATGGCTTTCGTACAGCCCTAATGTTCAATCATGACTTTTGCTTTAAGAATATGTCCTCTTTGTTAGCCTGAAGTAAGTACAATAATTTCTGCATGTTTCAAGGTCACAGTACAGAATAAATGTGTTTTGATTAAAGAGTTATATTCAAAGTATGCAACTTTGTGTAAAAGTTACATAAGGCATATTCATGGCTAAGGTAAAATTACAGATACTAACCAACTAGTTAGTTGTTTCGGTTTTCATCATTGTTTTGTTTTGTTTAGCTATTTTAACATGGCTGGGGAAGCTGAAATTGGGGGGAAGGGGCAGCTTGGTGATTGACAGATATAGAGTGAATCTGGGCTTGGCAGCTGCTTGGAGGTTTGATCTGTAACCCCTCTGGTTTCAGTTTACTCAGCTCTCTACCAGAGATGTGGACTTTAACTTGTGGGGCTGTTATGAGAATTAAAGGAAATAATGTAAGTCAAGGCCACAGAGGGAATACACGGTGGGCCACAATAAATAACAGTGGGCTGATGCACAGTTTACTCCTTTTGATGATGGTAGGGACTTGGCTGAAGTAAACATTTGTGGTCTAATTTTATCACAGGCAATATAAAGCCATTTGAAAAAAAGGGGAAAACGGGTCGAGGCTATTTAAATAGTCAAGTTACATTGTGGGTGCCTTCTGTTTCTGGTGATTCAAACTTGAGTGAGAATTCCAAGGAGGCATAGATTACATTTGAACCATATTAAATCCGTATTTATGGACAAATTATAATAGCAAGAGGAAATATTTTATTACCTTTAAAAAACTTTTTAAAAAACCCATGAATGTGAATCACAGTCATGTTCTTTTCCCTCCCCGTTTAATACCACTTGAATGGTGGTATTAATACCACCTTTGAAATTCATTTAAAACCTCACTATCAAGACTCATTCAAAATGGCAATACCTATTAATAACTACACTCCCTGGCTAAATGATATTACTTATTAGAAGCCTCTTGGAACCTAAAGAAGATGTTTATTTATTTACTTATTTATTACATTTTTCATTTTATAGATTTAGGGGATACATCCAGTTTTGTTACATGGATATATCATATAGTGGTGAAGTACGGGTTTTTAGTGAAAACCATCATGCAAATAAGTATACATTGTTCTGAATAGGTAATTTTTCATCCCTCATCCCCTTCCGACCCTCCCACCGTTTGGACTCTCCAATGTCTACTCTGCCACTCTGTATGACCATGCATACCTACCACTTAGTGCCCACTTACAAGTGAGAGCATGAAATATTTTATTTTTCATTCCTAAATTACTTCACTTTGCATAATAGCTTGCAGTTTCATCCAAATTGCTGCAAATGCCCTTATTTCATTCATGCTTATGGTCGATTACTCTTACTATTCCATAGTGTATATAGACACCACATTTTCCTTATCCAAAGAGCAACTGATAAAGACTCAGGTTGATTCCATATCTCTCCTATTGTGAATGATGCTATAATAAACATACAAGTGCAGGTATCTTTTTGATATAATAACTTATTTTCCTTCGGGTAGATACCCAGTAGTGGGATTACTGGATCAAATGGTAGATCTATTTTTAGTCGTTTGAGAAATGTCCATACTGTTTCCCAGAGAGGTTATGCTAATTCACATTCCCATAAAGTGTATAACCATTTCCTCTTCTCTGCATCTGTACCAAAATCTATTGTATTTTGTCTTTTAAATAATGGCTGTTCTGACTAGAGTAAGATTATATCCTATTCTAGCTTTAATTTGCATTTCTCTGATTAGTGATCTGGAGTATTTATTCATATGTTTGTTGGCCATTTGAATATCTTCTTTTAAAAAATGTTTGTTCCTGTCATTTGCCTACTTTTTAATGGGGTTGTTTTTTCTTGTTTAATTGTTTCAGTTCCTTGTAGATTATAGATAATAGTTTTTGCCAGATGTAGAGTTGCAAATATTTTTTTCCATTTGATTATTTCTTTTGCTGTGCAAAAGCTTTTAAAGTAAGTTCCATTGTCTATTTTTGTTTTTGTTGTGTTGCATTTGCTTTTAAGGTCTTGGTCATAAATTCTTTGCCTAGCCTGATATCCAGAAGTTTCTTTTATTTTTCTTTGAGAATTTTTATACTTTTTCAGCTCTTACACTTAAGTCTTTAATTCATCTTGAGTTAATTGTTGTATATGGTAAGGGACAGGGATCCAGTTTCATCCTTCTATATATGGCAATCCAATTTTCCCAGCACCACTTATTGAATATAGGGTGTCCTTTTCCCAGGGTATGTTTTCATCTGCTTCATTGAAGATCAGTTGGTTACAGGTATATGGCTTTTCTGGGTTCTCTATTCTGTTCTTTTGACCTATGTGTCTATTTTTATACCAGTACCATGCTGGTTTAGTTACTATAGCCTTGTAGTGTAATTTGAAGTTATAGGTAATGTAATGCTTTGAACAAAGTCAGCTTTGTTCTTTTTATTTAGGATTGTTTGGTTTATTTGGGCTCTTTTTTGACTCCATATGAATTGTAGGATTGTTTTTCCTAATTATATGAAAAATTACAATGATATTTTGATAGGAATTGCATTTAATCTATAGATTGCTTTGGGTAATATAGTCATGGGGAGTATTGATTCTTCCAACCCATGAGCATGGGATGTTTTTCTATTTGTGTCATCTTTGATTTATTTCACCAGTGTTCTAGACGTTTTCCTTGTACAAATCTTCTACCTCGTTGGTTAAAGATATTCTTAGGTATTTTAATTAATTAATGTATTTATTTTTGCAGCTTTTGTAAATGGGATTGAATTCTTGATTTGATCCTCAGCTTGGTTGTTATTAGTGTTTAGAAATGCTATGGTTTTTTGTATGCTGATTTTGTAACCTGAGCCTTTACTGAATTTATTTATCAAATCTAAGAGTCTTTTGGTGAAGTCTTTAGGTTTTTCTGGGTATAAAGATTTCATCATCAGCAAACAGATAGATTGACTTCTTCTTTTCCAATTTAGATGCCCTTTACTTTTTCCCTTTTCTAATTGCTTTGCCAGGACTTCCAGTACTACACAGAATAGAAATGGTAAAAGTGGACATCTCTATGCCCACTAACTAGAAAACCTATAGGAAATGGACAAATTCCTGTAAATATACAATCTTTCAAACATGAATCAGGAAGAAATAGAAATCTTGAACAGACCAATGAATATAGGCAGTCCCCAAGTTACAAATATAAAACTTACATGCAATTTGTATTTACAGAGACTATTACACTAAGTCCCTGAGTTACAAACATTTGACTGATGTATGACTTAAACTTATGAATGAAGACTGTTACAGGTAATAGGTAAATTTACCTATTCCAACATACATACAAATTCAACTTAAGTACAAACCTACAGAACCTATCTCATTTGTAACCTGGGGACTGTCTGTAATGAGATTGAATCAGTAATATATAATCTCCCAATAACCCCCCCCATAGACCAGACAGATTTACAACCAAATTCTAACAGATATACAAAGAAGAACTGCTACTAATCCTACAGAAACTGTTCCAAAAGATTGAGAAGGAAAGAATCCTCCCTAACTCATTTTATGAAGCTTTATCACCCAATACCAAAGCCAGGAAAGGATCCAGCAAAAATAAACAACCACATACCAATATCCATGATGATCACAGATCCAAAAGTCCTCAGCAAAGTGCTAGCAAACTAAATCCAACAGCACATCAAAAAGCATTTTGGCCCAGTGGGTTTTATTCCAGCCATGCAGGATGGTTCAACATATACTGATCCACAAATATGATTCCCTTATACAGTTATCTTAAGAGACGCAGAAAAGCATCTTCTTAATAAAATTTAGAATCCCTTCATAATAAAAAAAAAAACCCTCAACAAATTACGCATAGAAGGAACACACAAATAATAAACCCTATAAACTATCCTATAGAATTCTCTCACTATTAGATCCTGAAAGGCAGAGACCATATCTTTCTGTGTCTTTCTGTATTTGGGAAGTATCTTGTATTCACTCATTCAACAAATACTTAATTGCTTGCTCACCAAGGAAGTTGTCTCCGGCACTGCTGGCTAATTTTTTTTACATGAATCATATACAACCAGCTCTTAACCAGTTCTTAACTCTCTTTACAACCAACTCATATACCAATCATATACAACCAACTCTTAACAACCAGTTCTTAACTCTCTTTAAGAACCAAAGAGAGTTCTTAAACTCTCTAAAAGTTTAAGAACTTTTTGCCTCTTAAACTCTTTAGCATGTATTAACTGAAACGTGTACTGTAATGCAACGTGATGCACGTGGAAAGTATCGTTATTGTGGGTCCCTACATCAAGTATGGGTGGGGATCTTCTAAAAGAAATCATAGCTTTTTTAAATTACTGGATCCCAGAGACAGACTATCCAGGCCCTTATCATCCTTTAAGCATCTGGTTGCCATTATGACTTGACCAAATGACTCTTAAAACCAAGTCTTCTTATAATTGTTCCTTATTCAGATTGATCAGGAAAAGAAGAAATAAAGAGGACATGATTCCTGGACATTCATGAGACGGGTCTAGTTTAGCATATGGCAAGCTGGAGGTTTCTCAGTGTGTGGGTGATCACTGGGCTTGCCAATTCAGTGTGCTTTCATCTCAGGAGGCATTTTTTACAGTAGAGGAAGTTGTGCTCCAGTACTTCAAAAAGTGGATGCACTGGGTGGGGGGCTGGGGGGGGCTGGAGTGTGCAGGCAGGAAGGACACAGTAGGACACACTAGAAGAACTGCACCTGCATTTCTTGGTTGGGGAAAGGGGTGTTGGGGTGGAGGTGAGGGGTACTTTCTGGATCTCACCCTGGAGGCTTGGAAATGGTTTATCAAATGCGAGCAATAGTTCTGCCTACAATTATGATTCCTCTTAGGAGAGTAAGACAGTGTAAAACTTCTAGTGTGTTATAGATTCCAGCAGTCAGATAAATCTGAGAGCTAAACAAATCAGAATGAGGAGTAGCAGTGTAGGTAAGTGGATGAAGTAAGAGTACTGCCTGGATTAGAACATAGAACATAGGACTGGTGACATTGAAATAAATGACCAAGAAAAGGCAGAACAGAGCATTCTTCCCACACTGGAAGTGGAGCAGTTAGAGTCCACCATTTCCTGTTTTCTTTACAATTCAGATCAGATGAATGTGCTTCCTTAAGCATTTAAGAATAAAATAAATAAAAGTAACTTTCAGTGAACTCTTATAGGATATGAGGAGCTATGCAGAAAATATAAAGAAAATCCTTAAGGCACAGCACTTCTTAACTTCAGAGGAACGAGTTAAGACTAAGTAAAGTTGACCTCTAGTTTGTTTGCAGTTGAAGCTCACATTCAGCCCCTGAATATTATTTGAATCGTTTCTTGGCTAAGAGTTCACATCCAAAGCTGAATATGTTATGCATTGAGCATGAAAGACTCAACCTTTGATTAATCTTTTCTGTTCAAACATTTCACCACCATGAAGTACTTTCCAAACACAAGCATTCTTGGAAAAATTGTGCACACACAGTCAGAGCCAGAGAGGAACAACCTCCAACACCAAGCACCACCTTCCAAGTCCCGACTACCTCTCTGGAGTGCAGGATTTGTAATGATAACCTGAGTACCTTCTTCCATCCTGGGAAAAAAGTAAAAAATATAAAAGTAATGTAGTTATTCACTGTGGAGCTGAGAGACAACACATTTTTATGGCACTTTCTTTCTTAACTCTTTCTTGGTGTATGAATTTGTGTGTAAACAGCATTTACCTGGTATTTATGGTGGTGAAAATGGCTGCTGGCACCGAGAAGCATGGCCCTGAGGATTTCATTCCAGAAGTGTATTCTCACTTATCACTTTTCAATATTCAATTTTATCTGCAATGCTGAAATAATCTACCAGCTCAATGAAAAACTCAATCTAACTACTTTGGTATTTGGGGAACGAAAACTCCCATTCAGTTGTTGGAATTTGTCATTTTTAATCTAATTGCTTTTACAACCTGGGTTCATTTATTCTCTCTGGAATTTATACATCTCACTAATGCTTCATTCATCAAGAAAAAACCTATCAGAGACTTTGGTTTGGTATTATCTGACATAAAGAATGCCTGCTAGAATTGATCAATTGCCTGGCAATACAAATGCCTGGATTACAAGTAAAGTATCAATGTGTTGATAAACTAGCCAGAATTTTAAAACTCTGTCACTACAAAGAACTACTATTCACTGAATGCTTGTCACTTGGGTAGACTCTAGGACTGTAATTATTGACTGAAAATGTATCTGTTAAAGGGGCATTCTAGCTGATTCTAACCGGACAGCTTATTAGCTCCTAATGGCCTTCACTGTATATTTCTTAAAACTTCTCATCTGCTCTGGTTCCTGAAGACTGTCTGATTTACAGTGAAAAACAGGCATGAATTTATATTTGCATACATACATTACTCACAATCAACTATTTTATCCAGAAATTAAAAAATAACTAAAGTTTCTAAATAAATAAATCTGTATCTATACTTCACTAAATAATACACAATTACTTCTATGAAAATTATATACATTTAAGCCCAAGTACGGTGGCTTATGCCTGTAATCCTAGTACTCTGGGAGGCTGGGGTGGGTGCGTTGTCTAAGCTCATGCTTTGGAGACCAGTCCAAGCAAGAGCAAGACCCCATCTCTAAAAATAGCTGGGTGTTGTGTTGCGCCCCTGTAGTCCAGCAAGCAGGAGGCTGAGAATCACTTGAGTCCAAGAGTTTGAGGTTGCTGTGAGCTATGATGCCATAGCACTCTAGGGCTATAGAGATGTCATGGCACTCTACTGAGGGCAACAAAGTGAGACTCTGTCTCAAAAAAAAGAAAGAACCCTAGATTTAAATCTTTCAGTTTGGTAGACTGTTAGGTACAGCCCTTCAGATTATTCTTTTTTCCTCATATAAAGCAGTTTGTTTTATACAGCTGTTAGGAAAAGAAAATTATTATCCTCCACGTTATTCCAATAAGCCAATCCAAGTTGTATTTAATCTTGTATACTTTTCAAGATATAAAATGTGTCCTGTCACTTCTTTTTAATTTATTCATTTCTTAATATACATGGTTATAGAAACACAGCAGTAAACTTATGACCTCAGCAAAGTTACTTCCAAAGGGTGCTGCTCATAGTTACCACATATTTTACTTCTTATAGAATTTTATGTGGCTGAAAATCATAACATTGCCTTTTTATTTAATAGAAAGAAAGACATCAGTTTCCAGCTATAAATTTCATAATTATAGTATTCTCCTCAAATATAACTTTATTACATAGAATTTATCTGTCCTTTGGAAACTGAAAAAGTAAATGCTAAATTTTCCCCTGACACAAACCACAACTGTTACATGAATCCTTCTCCTGAAGTGGTAGAAACCAGATTAGGCCAGAGGAAATAACCCTGATTAAAATATGGTCAGTTTTTCCCTGTGTTTACAAATACATTTCTGCACTACAGATAAAAATTATTATAGTAATAGCCATCACTAAGGGGCAAAACTTTTTCCAACTGATTTGGAGTGCCATCTTTAAGATACTATACTATAAAGTATTTCCAGAAATCCTTGGCTCCATAGATCTGCCTATTCATGTATAATACTACACTATTTTACAAACTGTAGCTTTAAAATTATTTTTTGTTTCTAGTAGAAAAGTTTTGTTTCTACTACTTTTTAAAACTATGTGGCATCATAGCTCACAGCAACCTGAAACACTGGGCTCAAGAGATCTCCTTGCCTCAGCCTCTGAAGTAGCTGGGACATGCTGGAAGCCACCGCACCTCCAGGCTAGTTTTTCTATTTTTACTAGAGATGGGGCCTCGCTCTTGCTCAGGCTGGTCTCAAACTCCTGAGCCCAAGCAATCCACTTGCTTCCGTCTCCCAGATCAGTAGGATTTCAGGTGTGAGCTGTGGTTGCCCAGCCTGGTCTCAGTCTTCTTGTCTCTAGGCAACATTTAAAACATTTCTTTAGGTAGATCTTTTACATTCTTAAATTTAAGATATCTCATATTTAATTTGGTTTTATTTGTCCTTTGGAAATAAGAAAACTCTTGATTTTTGAATATTGATTCCATATAGTTTTGTACCTTACCACTTCACTTTATCGAATCCTCTAAATGCAGTGGGTTTTCAGTTTTCCCAAGTCTATGGTACAATTAAATACAAAAACAAACGCCTCCCAAACAACAGAAGAGTTTGCTTTTCCAGTACTTTGCATTGTTCTCAAAATGTCTTAGTTTGATAAAATGCACC
>NW_003852502.1:5857918-5894539 GCF_000181295.1 Otolemur garnettii | reverse complement strand
AAGGTCACAAGATAGTTGTACGCTGGAATCAGCCACAATACCACATTATTTCTCCTTAGCACATACATGTGATTACTTTGCTGATGATGGTGGTATTAATTGCAAACTCCAAACTTACGTGTGCAAGAAATAAGATTACTTCACTTTTCTGTGTATCTCTTTTCATTTCTATTACTGGCTCCCATTCCATAGGTGACAGACTTTGTTTTCATTAATTCTGGGGAAGCTCACCCCACCCGATTTTCTCTCAGTAAGCTCAAAGACTTTTTTGTCAAGTTAGGATTTCCTGAGTTAATTCTGGGGCTTCAAGACCTCATTTCTGGAGTCAGGACTAAGTGCTGGGCCCACCAGGAAGGGGATAAGAGGTCATCTGGTCATCATCCTTCCATACTGGCACCTTCTGAGATGCACACTGGGGTCTCTGATCTCAGTTGTCACTCTGCTCATGCTGCTGTCCAAGTCACTTACAGTTCTGCCCTCTGGTCCAGCCCTGCCTCAGCTATTCCCACAGCCTGCCAGGGACATGGGGAAAACAAAGAGATTCTTTTAAAGTTGCAGAAACTGAGGCTATATCAGGGTCTCTCCAGCTGAAGATATCAGACGCCATTTTTGCTCTATTTCTCCTGAATTCTTGAAGGGAGAATCACAAATCTTGTCATTCCCTTTGCTATGGACTGAATGCTGCACACACACCCCCACACCCCCCTCCCACCATGCTCATACGCTGAAGCCCTAAGCCCCAGTTGACTGTGTTTGGAGATAGGGATTTGAGGAGGTAATTCAGATTAAAGAAGGTCATAGAGTGGGTCCTAATCTGTTTGATGACTTTATAAGAAGAGGAAGTGCATGTGCACCCAAAGAAAGGCCACATGAGCATAGGGTGAGAAGGCTGCCATCTGCAAGCCGGAGTGAGAGGCCTCCCCAGAACCCAACCATTCTGGCTCTCTCCTCTCAGACTTCCAGCCCCCGGAACTGTGAGAAAATAAATTTCTGTTGTTTAAGCCACACAGTCCATGATACTTTGTTATGACAGACCCAGCTAACTTATATACCCCTGGATTCCACCTGGTTATTCCTTCAGTCCCAAATTCGGCATACTAAGTCTATCCCGGGGTTGTATTACCCACCATCTTTGCTCCCCATGCCCCCTGGGGAACAGAGCCTTTTCTTCTGGACTCTCCCTTCCCCCAGCACAGACTTCTCTTCTCTGAAAGGAGCTTCTGTTATCTCAGAGAAGCGCCTTCTCTAAATGGGAAAGAAGAAGAATGATAAACAAAACTTGGATTCACTTGATCACATGCTCTTTCTAGTGCTAGACCCAGATCCTTGCTTCTGAGATCCAGAAGGCAAGATACTGACTTCTGTCCTTCAGTTGTGACAAATTTCTGCTGAGAGAGTGGTTGCTTTAGGGGGGCTGTTCAAAGGGGACAGGCCACAGAGTAATAGAAAATAGTAGGTAACAAAGATTCAATTCTTGTCACGATCAGTAAATTTTTTATAACTGAGCATAGACAAATGATGATGTCAAAGCTATAACAACTGTATAATTCTATAATTGGACCAGTTAGTCTCTGAGGCTATACTTAAGATAATAGTTCTTAGAAAACCCCCAGAACTGAATTAATACAGAAAACTGTCTTCTTAGCCAACTAGGCCCAGAAAGAACTGAATATTGTTCATTGTTGTTTAGCATACACCTATAGTTTTAGTAATACAACAACAATGCTTGTGAGCCAGTGCTCATCACCCTTCACAAATAATTGTCCATTGTAACCCTATTCCTATAATGTGGATTTATGCAGTCTTAGAATTTCTGTGTGCTGGTGGGTCTTTTCCCCTAAGCTCCCTTTGTCTCTCTTTCTTTCTATTTTATACATCTCAAGAATGTCTCAATGGTCTGATTGGTCACCATTAACCAGGGCACAAGATTTGGCAGGGCTGTTATGACGGGCTGCTGCATAGGCCCCACTCCCCTTGACATCCAGGCTTGCAAAGGTTGCAAACTAGCCACTTGAGAGACAAAACAGCTAGAGCTAGGTTCATTTACTACATACTGCTTTATAAATTTGAGTCAACATTGGAAAACAGAAATATCTTACTAGGATTAGAATTCTTTTCCTGAAAAGTCGGAATTGGCCACACTGGGCCCACAATCTACAGCAGCGTCCATCACCTGGGCTACATTCTGGCTTTTCCTGGTACTCAGAGCATGGTCTCTCCCATGAGACAGTACCTGCCACCCCCGCTCACACCATGTGTGCTATAGACCTGGGCCTGTCCTGTTCCCTACTGCCCACCTCTGGAGGCACTTGAGTTTGAGGCCTCTGTGACCTTTGTGCAGGACAGCTGCCAACTTGCTGGTCTAATGTGTTGTGACCAGCATTTACTGGGTCACAAGGCAGCTAAATGAAAGGAGCTGCCTCTATTTTTCTTCCTAAGAAGAAGCCTCTTCAATGAACAAGGAACTTGGAGTTTCAAGGAATATCTGTTAACATTTTGAAAACGTTTTGAAAGAACTCAGCTTTCTCAATGTCTTGTTCATATCTAGAACATTCTGCCAACCTATCTCCCCTTACTGGGTTCTCATTATTTCTAATATTTTTATTCCAATGCCATCTTGTATGCTCACTTCTCTTAGGGCTTTTCTAGAATAAAGAGTATCAAATACCAGGATTGAGGCATTCTTACATGGCTCGCTGAAATTATACACAGGAAAGTGTGTTTCTTGCCCATTTTCTCTCAAGCCTTCTCTTTCTTTCACCACTTTTACTCTCATTGCCAGTTTTCTTCATTTTCTCAGTCCTTTGTAGAGTATCATTAGGCCAGTGACTTGGACTGGTCCAAGTTCTATTGTTGTGCTATTGGTAGTTTTAAAAGCTAAAATATTTTGAATCTAATCAACTAAAACTCTCAGCTTGGTTCAGCCCTAAGATCCAGAAAACATCTTCACCATTCTTGTGTCTATAGTAAAATGCAATCATGACTGACGCTTAGATTTAAATATAACCTAATAGGCTCTGAGATTTTCAGGTACAGTGTCATCCAGGCAGCTGTACCACTGCAAGTCCTTAAGTCATCAAATATGACTTAACTGGATTTTATTGTACATTTTAAACATTTTTAAGGAAAGAAAAATACATTTTCTAAGTATTTCCTGTGGTGGTAAAAGTAAACTAATTTATATCATAACCCTTCATCAGAAAATTTTGTTAATCAGATAACTCATTTTCCTACACATTTTAATAAAAGTTCTATCAGTAAGACTGTAGCCTAAAAATCTTTAATCAGAGGCTATTCGCTCATTGACCTTGAGAATCAGAGTGCTATGAAGTGTGGGGAAAAGATCACACCTGCCCCAGAGCCAGTATTTTTTGACAGGTGGGAGGTGGTGAAATGAAACTCAGAGGCATTTTTAACCTGGGAGCTGCCTGGATAGATAAGGACACGCTCACAGATCCACAGTAGAGATGTCGATCCTCTCCTAGCTCCCCAACCCTGGGAAGCTCCCTTTGTGAGTTGCTGTGATTGTCTCATCCCTTTACCTAAGATGTGTAACATCACTTCCTTTACACCATCTGCCACACACCCTGTTCCCCCAAAACCCCAGAACTTAAACTGGAGCTGTGTCCTAGTGGTAACACAACATCAACTCAGCCTCCTTTATACTAATTACATTTTTCAGTAGGAAGTGGGGTGTACATATTTCCAAGAAGAATTGGAAGGCGGAGTTTGATACTGCATTATTCCAGAAACTACAAAACATATTCCAGCTTGGTCACTGGGCCTCTGAATTACAATCCCTCTCCTTTCACAAAAACTAGTCCCAGAAATTTTCTTGATCTTGAAGGATACTGACAGTAGTTGGTATATCTCACAACCAAGTTAAGGTCTATGAATTTGAATTTTAAACCACAGTCCAAGTCACTGGCCAACTTTCCAAATCACCTTTCATCCTCAGGGCAGAGGGCTTCACTTTCACAAGTGCACAGGTGTTCACTTTAACCAGAAGGTAATAAGTTGAAAGTAAAAAAGTTGTTTGTACTGAAAATATCCCCATTTAAACCCTGATTCTGCCAAGTAATTATTGGCAAATGACTTCAGGAAAGGAACTTAATATCTCTGCTCCTCTATCTGCTGAACGGAGATAATAATTACACATCTCCTAGCTTTATACAGACTGAAAGAGATGGTGTATGTGTCCAGCTTATCAGGGGGTCAGTAAGCGCTAACTATGCTCAGCACAGGGAAGGCCCAGCTGTGTCCTGCTGACACATTTCACTATTGGTTACTTTCTGCTTGATGAGACTTGAGCATTTATGCAACATCAGCAACCTTTTTCTACAGAGAGCTTTATTTAAGTTCCCTGAGCTACCAGTGAGAAAAGTCAATAGAAACGTAAGGTTGCTGTGCCAGGGAACCAGACATGAATCTTTTTCCATAAAGAAAACCAAGAATATTTCTGAGGTTACCAGTCCCCTAGAGCAAGTTTATAAGATAAGTGTGTTCTGACTGGCCATTCCCTTGCACAGGCAAGTATAGTTGTGCCGACTGTCCAGTGGACCACCAGGCAAATGCCTGACCCCCTTCACGTTGACTTGAAGGAATGATACCAAAATGGGGCCGGAAGGCTTCCCCTTCCTTCAAGCTGTTGTTCCTACAGTCTCTGCCTCACAGGTTAAGAGATTTCTCTTGAGAGGCTGATTTGCACTTAAAAAAAAATGAACTTATACTTGGAAGGCTTGCTGCAATATTATATGATGATGTAATTATTTATGTAGTCCCAGCTGAGCCTATAAAATCCAAAGGCTTTAAAATCTATATCTACCATGATAGGTTTAGACAGCACTCTCCATATCTCTCTCTCTCTCTCACACACACACGCATACCCCTTCCCCTCAAATATTTCTTTAAGTTCCAGACCACTTTTTGATGTAACTGTGTTCTCTCTATTTTGACATTCTTGGAACAGCCCTAGTGAAGCTTAAGATTAAAATCACAAGCCTTGAAGTTCAGACAGGGAATAAAGTATGAACTTCGAAGGTGATCTCATGAGCTCAGAATTATGCCTTTAAAGGTCAAGTTGATTTGAAATATGAACCAAACCAAATACGGTGTTTAGATAAGAGAGGTTTTTTTTTTATCTAATCTTAATTTATGCAATGAAAGAAATGATCATCTTTATTATTAACAATGCTAATTAAGCCGATATATTTTTTTCATGCCATTTTCTTTTGAACTTGGGACTGTGAATATTTTTAAAAATAGATACGTTGTAAATTGAGAATGATAAATTACAATCACAGTCTGTTGACTTAGAATGAAGGAAACCCAGAACATATATTGCCCATTTTAGATACTTAATTTATAGAATTTTTCTATAAATGAATTTAACCACCTCACAAAAAGCAAAAAATAATTTATATAGTTTTTACACTTATAGAGAAGGTTAGTGGCAATAACAGGGGGGTGAGTAGGGAGGGCTTTATTTAGTTCCCCCATAAATATATCGGTCCACTATCGCAACTACACCAAATAGGACGCAAGTCAAGTAAAACACTATGTACGTTATTGAAACTCACTTCAAAACAAGTCCCCAGGCTGCTTCTTCCAACAGACTGCTGGAAGCCTCTACCTTACAAGTCTGGAGGCATTGTTTGTGGTTATACCTTCATGATAACTGTCAGTCTGCCTTTTAAATTTTGTGTCACAGTTTGGACATCAGAGCATGGAGGTAGGGTGCCTACACACAAAAAATAAAACATAATAAAACAAGCCATTTTGCAGAAAGTATTCCTTTATACCAAAGTGCTAGACCGGTAAGCCTGCTCTGCGTGATCTTCTTTGAACCATGAAATTGTTCTGGGACTCAGTGTCTCCATCTGTAAAAAAGAATTGGAACTCTTGAAAGGGCTATCTCATAAATCTTTTGAAATGCTCAGAGCCTCATCCCAGCTTCCTAGTTTCATCGAATACCTGCCTCCGGATGTCTTATCCCCACCCGTTACTGACTGTGTATGTGTATTGAGTGCCTTATTACCGGCAGTCCCCCAGTTACAAACATCTACCCATGCTTGACTCCCACTTACCAACAGGGCTCTAACAGGTAAAAAGGTAAACCTGGGTCATTTGCTTCATTGTACCTGTTGCATACCAATTCAGCTTAAGAACAAACCTACAGACCCTGTCTGGTTAGTTACCTGGGGACTGTATCTTTAAACCATTGTTCTCTGGAGGAAGGTAAATGACCCTTCCAGAGCAGGACAGATGTGGAAGAACGCAGCTCAGGTGCAGGGGCAGCAGGGGAGCCCTCGGTCCGCCGGGGCCTTCCTCCCGCAGCACCCCAGTAAGCAGCCTGCGGGGCGAGAGACACAGGAACCAGAAGGAAGCATTTCTGAAGGAAAGTTCTTGGCTCCGTTTTTGCTCACAAAAAAAGGGACTTTTCGCGAGCCAGGAAGGAAGTGCAAAACAAGAAGCCAACAATGATGTGAAGACTGTATTCACTAGTTTGATGTCAGCATTCCTAATTGTGTATAAAATCAGCAATCAGCACAGTGTACCCCATAAACAAAGGCATCCATGTATACATGATCTATGTCTTTATGACAATTTTAAAAAATGTTGGAAAAAAAAAAAAGCCAACAGAGGCCTTGGCGCATTCTCAGAGAAGACTCTGCCAGCCCTCAGACGGGCGGGCTCCTCGCCGGCTGCGCCCACCTGCCCCACGGGTGCGGTGACCGCGCCATCCCCGGGGAGCGTCCCGGCCCGGGGAGCCGCGGAGATGCAATGGCCACGGCCCGTGGGCCCAGCCCGGAGGGCGCCCCAGACTCGCCGCGGGAAAGCCAGCCTCGGGTCAGCCCCTGCCAGCTCCCATAAGTAGATCTAATTATGACCGCTTAGTTCAAAAAGAGGATTTAACCCAAAGCAGATTTAGCGGGGCAGTTTCCAAAGGGCCGCAGGAATCTGAAGCTTGACCTTTGAAAAATCCTAAAGACTTCACTGCCCCAGGAATTCAGGGAGCCAGTCACAGTGGACGCCTCAGATGGCAGAGAAATGCAGAGACGCCAACCTACGTTATCAGGGCTTTAGTGGGATGTTTAATTTAAAATAAAGTGTCTGTCTCAGCGTGCCTGTGGTGTGGGCACTGGTGGTCAGTCAGGGTACTGAGCTAAGAAAAAACATTGAGGGTTAAAAAAGTGTTTACGTATTAAAGCGTAACCTGTTCCATCAAAAACTGTTTTAAAATATTTTAAAACCATAAAGTGGTTTGCAAATTAAGAAAGAGTCAAAGGTCTCTTAGTGAATTCTTATCTACACTTGATCTTGGCCAAAAGGAATGTGACATCTTATCTAAAACCTGAAAATTTGGTGACATATCCTGGTGGTGTTGATTAAAGAATGTTAAGGTAATTAAAAAAAAATTTATCTTGATTTTTAAAACTTTCTGCACAGCTCTTTACTCAGGAGAGGCTGTTGTAGTTGTTCTTTTTATTTTTTTATTTCAGATTAGTATGAGGGACAATGAGGAGGCGCCATTGTTTGCATTCTAAGGTAAACAATGCTAATTAAGCGGTAGCTGAGCCCCTTCCCCTGGGGTGTGCTGTGCACCTCCGGTGAGAGCTCAGCTCACTAATGCCCCCTCTCCTCCCCTTCTTCCTCCCTCCTCTTCCTCCCCCTACTTGAACATGTGGGTGTGTAGTTGTTTTTCTATTGGTTTCTATCAGCATTGAGTACATTAACTCTGGAAAGAGGGAGGGCATTGGAATAGTTCACCTCCTGACCAACAGGAACCGAGTAAATAGACACACACGTGGCACAGGCTCACTGTGGAGAGACTGTAAGAGCACTCGGAACTGTAGCCCTCCTCATGGTATATTTTTCTTTCCTTCCTTCCTTCCTTCTTTTCTTTCTTTCCTTCTTTCTTTCACTAGTCTCACTATGTCACTATCACCAGTACTGTGATGTCATAGCTCATAGCAACCTCAAACTCCTGGGCTCAAGTGAATCTCTTGCCTCAGCCTCCCAAGTAGCTGGGACTACAGGCACCTGCCACAATGCCCAGCTATTTTCTGTTGCAGTTGTCATTGTTGTTTAGCCAGGCCTGGGCCAGGCTCGAACCTGCCAGCTTTGGTGTATGTGGCTGGCGCCACAACAACTGTGCTACGGGTGCCAAGCCTGTATATTATTATTTCAACAATTCTCATCAAACACAAAATTTAGGAAAACAAAGGAGAAAGAAAAAGAAATAGCCTAGATAAAAGTCTACATCAAGTTGCTACTTCTCCACCAGACCACAGTCCAACACAGGACACTAGATGCATGTTATAGGCAAAGTCATGCACCACATAATGATATTTTCACCAACAAAGGACCATGAGATTATACTGCATTTTTACTGTACTTTTGATATGTTCAACTATGTTTAGATACACAAATAACTGCGTTACAATTACCTACAGTGTTCAATACAGTAACATGCTATATAGGTTTGCCTAGGAGCAATAGACCATCCCATAATGCCTAGGGGTACAGAGGCTATGCCACCTGGGTTTGTGTAAGCATGCGTTATAATGTTTGCACAATGACAAAAACACCTACTGACAAATTCCTCAGAGCATATCCCCGTTGTTAAGCGATGCAGGACTACATATGGCCTTCAAACTGATTCAGAACCTGGTTCGAAATATCTGTAGCTTGAGCTTAGGAAGTTCTTTGAGGAGGAAGGATTTATTCTCACTGGTTACCCCAAAATACCAAATCAGGTCATCCTTTTGTTCAAACCTGAAGATGGTAAACTTCAGCTTATAGGAACTTCAGCATAAAGAAACCGTAAGTTAGAGACGTACTCTAACCGTAAGTTAGAGACCTGACACTTCAGCCATTGTTGTCCCTTCCATTTCTCCTTCCTCCAGGGATGTACCAAGTCCAAAAATAAGTAAACAAGATCAACAATTTTTCAAAATGTTTAACACAAACCTGTTCTGTTTCATGATTTTATTTAGCCTTTTACTGTGATAAAAGGTAGGATGTAAACTAATGTGAGAGAACACGTCTCTGTAAGGAAATAGATAATAAAGTTGGGTAGCTCTTCCCTAGGGGCTGTCAGGTGGCAGGCCCTAAACACAAAAGCAGACATGCTTGGTAACGCAAAGCGTCTGGATTCAAAGTCATTGGTTTCAAAGACTGCAATTCACACACAGAGCCATTCAGGTAAAAGAAAGGGAAGGAGAGAGAAGTTTTAAAGATACTGGGGGAAAGACTAAATACCGCAGAAGAGTTAACTACAAAGCTTTTGAGGTCTCTGCTTCAAATGTCTTAGCAAACTAAATACCTACAATAAACACCAAGGCTTAATACACTCAGTTTTTGTTGGTTGGATTGACTGGAAAACTTTTTCCACTAAGTTTTGAGAGTTATGCAGCCTTTGGAAAGCTAAGCAGGTGGTTCTGTTCATTAGGTAATTTATAGTTAGCCAAATATTAAGATTTTCTATACTGGTATTAAAAAGTCATACAATTCATTTAGAATGGTTAAAACTTAAAAGTTTGCCTTCCTAAAGACTGGATTTCAACCCCAAAAAGAAAGACTAGATTATTTCAAATAGGAGGCAATAGCTAAAGAGGCTTTTTACATGTAGGTGCTTTACTGTAGGTTTCTACTTCAAGTTCGAATAAAGCTCCTTGGGTTTCTTTCCAGCTTTGAGATATCAGGGCTTTCAACATCGGCGTAGGAATGCGGCACTCTACTTACCTGCACTCCCAAACATATTGGTGTAATAATCTCAGGTGCAGTTTATCTGTCTACGGTCACAAACCACTTGGATACCAGAATTAGGCCCTGGACACCTGTCTGTGGTTCCCTTGGACAGGAGAACGATCCCTGAAGGGAGGGACAGACATGGAAGGGCTGGCTGGTGGCGCTGGGTGTGCTGGGAGCGCGTGTGGGCGTTACCTCTCCCGCTCCTGCTCCAGCAGGTTGGTGAAGTCGTCGCTCTTGTTCATGTAGTCCGTGTGCTTGTGCTTCTCGTTCTCCAGCTCGTACACGGTGCGCCTGTGACACTTCTCCGCCAGCAGCAGCTGCTCTAGCATGCGCCGGTAGGTTTCCTTCTGTTTTTCCTCAAGTCTGTCCAGCTGAAGGAGCAAAAGGGTGGGAAAGAGCTTGATATTTCATTTCATTTGCATATGACTCTAAATAATTTGTTTACATTGTTCTGGTAATTTATTGCCTGAAGGAGAGAAGGTGAGACTGGAATTCACTGCCATCCCCCCCCCCCCGCTTCCCATCATTTTCTCATATGCCAATTGGCTTTATAAACTAGCCAAAATAATGTCAGGGTCACTTGCAGCCTTCCAGAATTTTTTTTTTTTAATTTCTAGTATGGTTCCTAAATTTTCAGGAGAACAAACTCTTTCATAGTTGTAATGGGATAGCAAAGGCCCTTATTCAGAAAGAAAGAGAATAATATCCCTCCTGACCTCAGAAAAATGAAGATCTCAGCACGTACATATACCAAACTTCTTCCCTGGGAAGTACTTATCTTTTTTTTTTTAGAGCTTACATGTGTATATTTCTAGGAAATGTATATGGAGCTCTAAAGTCTTCTTTTTTTTCATGAAATGCTAAATATAGGAAGGATTAAAAAACTTATACAGAGTATATATCTTTAAATGAGGTCTTAGCAAGTATTATGTGATTTCTTGTGTCTTTTTCCCTAGCCAGGCTATGAAGATTTTCAAGGGATCATATTTTGATAATCGTTTTAGTCCCTAGTACCTAGCACAGGGCCTGGAACAAAGTATATGTTCAGTAAATGCCTGTTAAATGAACCAAATCTTACATTACTGATATTTTCCCAGCCTGCTCGCTACCCTAACTCTCCCCTCTAGACTCTAGTCACGGCTTCCCAACTTTGGCACTGCTGAAGCAGGTAATTCTTTGTTGGGGGCGTGCTGTGCACTGAGGATGTTTACAGCATCCCCAGTCTAGATGCTGCCAGTAGTACCATCTTCAGTTATGACAATCAAACTACCCCAAATTGCCAAATGTCCCCTCAAAGGAAAACTCCATCACCACCACAGTTGAGAACCACTGATCTAGGTGAAACATACATATTTAAAATACACTCTCAGTTTCACAACCAACTCCCCAAGACCCAGGAGTTAGTTCCACATGGTCTCAGCATCAGAGCAGTTCCTCCCCTACGGTCTGTTTGCTCTTCAATCATAAGGAGGATTGAGGCTCTCTGTATAATTGCATTATGTGTTCATTGTGAACAGATCATTTCTGAGGCCAAAGACAAAAGAGGAATTGTTCCCATTATCCTTGGTATCTTCTTCCCAGATCTCCCTTTGTTTAGAGGCAGATGACCAGACAGGGACTGGTGGAGAAGCCCAAGTTAACTGGTGGCTGAGACTATCCGAGATCATTAGGAATTGACAAATTATACTTTTTGTCCTCTGATAAATTTTTGTAGCCTTAAAGAGACAAACTATCCAAGAAGTTTTCCCATTGGGATAACTCCCTACTACAAAATATTCTCCCCAAGAACTCCCAATTTTTACAAGTTTGTTTTTCACCATATTTTATAGAACTTATCAAGCATTGCTGAAACATAATCATCATCAAAAATGTAGAAAAAGCAACATTTCCCCTTTTTGATCCTTCCTACTGTATCATAAAATAGGACTCTCCATTCTTTGGAAGGTATCTAAAGATCAACTTCTGCCTATTTCTTCACACTTTCCCCCATTCCTCCCTAACAAAGGAGAGGTGACTTATTTGGAGGGCACATTTGGATTGGGAGCTGGAAATGCACAGCTCAGCTTTTTAATCTCTGAATTTTTACTCTGCCTGTCATAGGATGACACATTGTGCTCTGAAGGCTCAAACTCTCCCCCGGGATTTCGCCATACATTCAAAGACGTCTAGAGGGAAAGTGGTGGCATTATTAATTGGATGGTTGGCTGAGAAATCCAAAGAGTCATTGCATGTATATGTGGAGAAAAAAACAACACATGGAAACATCAAGTGTTGTGGGGCAGCTGGGGCAGTGGGTAGACCTTAGCCTTCATGCTTTCTGTCCATACGGGCATTTGAAACTGGTTGTTCACAGTAGCTAAGGCCCTGGTCTACACCACTGTAATAGGTTGTGGGGTTCTCTGTGGATAATGTTCACATCATTTACACTAGCACAACTCAACCCCCAAAGTAATTACATTATCAAGAAGGCAGTCTTTTCATCTCTTAATGCTTAAGTGACTAAGATATTGGTGTGCGTGGTATGCTTCTTAGGCAGCATGGTAGATCCAGGCTTCAAACTGAGGAGGCAGTAAATTCTTCTGCTATAAAGCATTCATATGTGAGGACCTAGCTTTCGATTTTAAATCTTGGATATCAAGAACTAACATAAGTAGCAAAAGGTCATCTCTGCCAGCTGCTATTTCTTATTATTATGTCTGGAACTATATCAAACTCCTGGGAGAGACCTGAAGTAACCTGTCTTCTGGCTCCGTGTGGCTTGTCCAGAGATTCTGAAGACCACCTCCCATAACTTCAAATTCTCTAGCTTCATTAATCATATGTGTACCTGGCTTCTGGATTTTAGGATCCATGCTGTGGCTAAGAACACAGGAATGGCTTTTCTTTTCTTTTTCTTTGGAGACAGTCTCACTGTCACCCTGGGTAGAGTGATGTGATATCACAACTCATAGCAACCTCAAACTCTTGGGCCCAAGCGATTCTCTTGTCTCAGCCTTCTGAGTAGCTGGGACTACAGGTGCCCACCACAGTGCCTGGCTATTTTTTTGTTGCAGTTGTCATCGTTGTTTAGCAGGCCCAAGCCAGGTTCTAATCCACCAGCACCAGTATATGTAGCTGGCACCCTACCCACTGTGCTATGAGCATCAAGCCATGGAATGGCCTTTCTTAATGAATAGTGAAAATGGATTGGGCACCTATTACTTTGGAAATATAGATTCTACTTGAACAGAAGTGGAAGGAAAATTGAATGAGATCATCATAACATCAAAGGCAAAAAATTTACTAAGGAAGGGTATACTTCAAAGTCTTAAGCTAATGAATCAGGCTGGTGGAGAAGTTCAAGCACTTGAGAAGAAATTTCAGTAGATTTTAGATAAAAGGATCATGGTTCAGGAGGTGGTTTTAGTGCTGTTGTCCGTAAGGGGCTAATTGAAGAAGAGAGAAATCTACTTATGAGGAAATATGAGGTCTTAAAGACCAAATTGGATTTACCAGGAAGGGAAATGGATCTAAGTGCTCTCAAAAACAGGGCTATTAAGAAGGGAGGTATTTTGGTCTTTGTTGAATCAAGACAATAGAGACAGGAGAGCCCAGAGAACACAGCAGTGTCACTTTACTCACAAACAAGGTGCCAGGATCTAGGAAATAGTCAACAAGAATGCTATAATTCTGCAGATGGTCATTCATGAGATCAGTTGGGGGCCTGTCCCGTGAAGGGAGCAGCTATTCAAAGTAGTTATATAGAATATGAACAGACTTGGGTGGCTCACGCCTGTAATCCTAGCACTCTGGGAGACCAAGGCAGGTGAATCACTTGAGCTCAGGAGTTTGAGACCAGCCTAAGCAAGAGTGAGACCCTATCTCTGCTAAAAATAGAAAAATCAATCAGGTGTTGTGGTGGCACCTCCCAGTTACTCCAGACGCTGAGGCAGGAGGATCATTTAAATCCAGGAGTTTGAAGGTGCCATGAGCTAGGCTGATGCCAGGGCACTCTAGCCTGGGGCAATAGAATGAGTCAGTCTCTCTCTCTCTCCCTCTCTCTCTCTCTCTCTCATGTATATATATGCATGCTTAAGAATTATAACCTGGAAAAATTAGGGTAAGATTTTTGAAGCATAATTTGTTGAGTTTCAGGGACTTGGCTTTTATAGATGGAGTTGCCAACATTACTTGGGCTGCAAGTAAACACACTCTAAAAGCTCTGAGGCATAGTGTCTGAAGGAAAGATGAGACAAACAAGAGGGGGTTTGGGCAGGGCAACATTAGATAAGTCCAGACATGGATGTGGTGTGAGGGGAAAGTTCCCTTGAGTTATCCAACCCCAACCCAAGGACATGAAAGCAGGTAAGATTTACAGTCAACAAAGAATACTCTTGGCAGGCTCCGAACTCCTTGATTTTATGTCTCTCCCTGATGGAGACCACACAATATAGAACATGGGAGATAATCTTATAAAAACAAGTGTCAGGGTCTGCAAGTATAGAGGAAATGGAAGCAAACAGGTCAAAAACTGCAAGATCACAGAATAATAATAGATAAAGAAGAGGACCACTTGCAGAAACTGGTTAAAACGCTAAAACAACAACAACGACTCAGTTGAGGCTTCCTACTGCAGAAAAAGTTGTGGCAGAAGAAAATATTTTTGTTGTCTTGAGTTGAACAAGTTACTCAAGGATCGGCAAATTCACACATGAGGATGGCTGAGTTTTACCAAAGAATAACACCGGATGAGGTGTGGTCCCTCCTAGGCCCCAAGTCACACAGGCTTCAAAAAAGTCGCCCTCCGAAGAGATGGGTTTCCTAGGCCTGGGAAAGGGGGCTGATAAAAGAAAAGGATCAAAGAAGTTTTTAATACGCAGGTGGGAAAGCTGAGCACTAAAGTAAAATCTACACACTGGAGAGGTCTCCAGGGCAAATCTCCAGGCTTTGCAAAAAGACAGGCGTTCCCAATGCCACTCACTAAAGGCACAACAGTGCATGCACCACCCAGCCGGGTTTATCATTTCCCTTAATTTTTGGTGGTGACAGGCTTTGTGTGATGTGGCCGACCGCCCCAGACCTACCAGAATTCTGCTGATGCTGAAGATTTTCTCTCGCTACCCTCCTTCCTGCAAACATGCTCTAAGTCTCTGCTTTAGTCTTTGCTAACGGTTAATATGAGCCTGCATTATACCGAGTCCTAAGGTCAAAGAACTTAATTTTGCTTGAGATAAATTGATCTTGGAGTTGGAGACTTTCTTGTATCCTTTAAATTTATGAATGAGAAGTTACTACTATGATAATTTGCATGTGTCCCAAGGATGACACTTTGAATTTTTTGAAAAAACTAGAATCTAGGAACTTGGGGTTTCAAGATATATTATTAATGTAACTTTGAAAATGATAATGAGTCCAAGGAAAAACAAAAAAAAACTTCTACCCAGACAATCAATTGAGATCCCTCTGGCTAAGATTGAGCAGAATAAGGAATAAGGAAGGAAGAAAATAGAAACATTAAATTTTTTTTGAATTTTGCTTTAAAATTATAAGTTGTAATAGTCTGGACTTTAATTTACAAGTAAGCGCAGGGGGATTTAATATTGCTGTTTAATTTCTCCCCAGATATTTGGCAAGGGAAAGAGGTCCACTATTCTACCAAGCTGGGTTCACTGATTACCTTCTGACAGGTTCTCCTGGATAACCTAACTGAGCCTTATTTGGGATAGAAATTAGAATAAGTAGTGATTTTTTTTTTATTTACTTAGAGTACAATACAGCCTTTAGGAATAAGAGCTAGAATACGTTCTCATCGCCCCAGGTTTCTGAAGGAACAGTGAATGTTGGGGTTCCTGCCTCATGAATTTGAGAGCAGTACTACAACTTCCAGGTACCAAGACTTAACTGTTAATCCCAAAGAGATTAATAATCTATATGTGGTGAAATAAAACCTTTTCTCTTATATTCTGTTTTTCTCACAAAACAGGACTTCACTTGGGCGGTCCTCTTTGAGAAGAGTAGGTTCTGTCTTTATCTCTCATCACCCCTTACTCATTTTTCCCCAAGGTGGGGAGTGACTCTTCATACTGTTGAGTCAAGAGAAGAAACAAACTGAGAAGTGGGACCAGCTCAGCCAGTTCCAGAAGGACAATTCACAGGACGGGTGTTTTCTGCTCTGCTTCTTTGTCTGCAAGGTAGGAGTATTCGCTCCTGCCTACTTTCTGAAGGCCACTCAGAAACTCCTCTGCCTGTGTTCTGCCCATAGAACTCGGTGGACCAGAGGCCATGATCCTGGGTAAGTGTGTCTGCTCTGCAGGCCTGCCTCTCCCTTGGGGTCATCCCAAGCCCTAGAAAAGAATTAGGAATCCCAAAGGAGACCATTTATCCCAGCTAAGTTCTCTAAACCAGATGATTATTATTATAAAACAAATGTGCGTTTTTGATCTCCACATGTCCTTCATGCCTCAAATCTTCCTGCATTTGGAACGAATGAAGGGTATGAACCCTTATCATCCTCGAATCTCAGCAAATACTAATTATTTGTTAAGTACCTTCTATGTTCCAGACACTATGTTAATAGCTTTACAAGCATTGCCTCTTTAAATGCCCACAACACTAGGAGGTATACATCTTGGTTAAAGAAATGGAAGTTTCAAGAACTTCTCTGATCTGCCTACAGCAAGACACAGCAGGTGGTGGTGGATCTCACCAATCTCACCATGAAAATAGACCCAGCCTGTTGACTGCCTGCTGTCATATAATCATCTCTTAGCATTTTAAGAGATGAGAATACAGTTCCAGTTTATCCTTGTTACAAAAATTAGAAAATTATAGGACTGTCAATCTGCTGTGTGTGCTCTCTAAAGGAGATCCTATCTTGGAGAGCTGTCAAACTGAGTTTCTCCAGAGGCCTGATGCAAGTTAAAGCTAAATGTGTAATGGTTTCTGTTCTGATTTCCATTCCTGCTACTAATTTCACATCCCATAAGTGCTTTTACATGAATTCCAGAGAGTCAATATGGCTAGATCTATAAACTGGTGGTCTGATTTGGCATCAAACTTCTACCACAATGTCATAGCATTTTTAAAAATGTGGTATCGGCTCAGCGCCTATAGCACAGTGGTTACAGAGTCAGCCACATACACCGAGGGTAGCAGGTTCAAACCTGGCCCGGGCCAGCTAAACAATAATGACAACTGCAACAAAAAATAGCTGAGTGTTGTGGCGGGCACCTATAGTCCCAGCTACTTGGGACTCTTGCTTAAGCCCAAGAGTTTGAGGTTGCTGTGACCTGTGCTGCCATGGCACTTTATCCAGGGCAATAGCTTGAGACTCTGTCTCAAAAAAAAATAAATAAATAAAAATGTGGTATTATAAGTAATAATAATATTCAATAGTTTCTATTATAATCTTATATAAAAGTTATTAAATATAGCCCTCTTAGAACTACTTTCATCTTAAGGAATTTTCCCAAGCATTTCATTGAGATTTCTCCCCAATTATGTATTTTAGCTACTCATGTAAGACAATTTTAATTATGATAGAGGCTATAAAATACCAAAAACCGGTGACCCTATAACTATAAACATTAATTATAAAATCAATTTAATTTTAGGTTACTAATTTGATAATAATCCCAGTAACTCAATGTTAAAACTGATAAGCATTTCAAATTTTTATATACATCATTTCTTAAGAGAATGAGATAAGGAACTGTAATAATCACATGCAAAAAATATATTTCTGGCTCTAAGTAAGTATATTTAAGGAAAAGCTTCTAAAACTATTATTGAAATATATCCATTATAACCCTTGAATTACTTAATTATGCTTGAAATAGAATAACCTTGAATTATTGAATTATGCTTTTATTCTATATTAGTAAATCATAAAAATTTTGCCTTTGAAAGAAATGTAAAAGCAGGTAGATGGAAGAATGTGGCGACGTCTCTCTGAGGCTCCCTTCTGGGAAACTTGGGAGCGCTGCGTTTTTACCTCTGAAATTGGCTTCTCATAGACATCTTCTCCTATCGACTTCTCCTGGGCAAGGATGGCATCTCGGTGCAGGATCCGAAGCACTTTCTCCGGCTCCGCAGACCCGTAATGAGCCTCCAGCACCTCAGGCTTGGTTCTCTCTGTCTTCAGCATGTGGATCACATCTTCTCTGGCCTGTGGTAGGAAGCGCGGCAAGGTCAGACAGTGGACAATGTGAGTCCCAAAACCAACACGGGGCGTGTTGCATCCATCCCCACCTCTTTGAGGCTAGTGGCAAATTCACTGGGTATTCTGCTCATGTTTTTTTTTTTTTTTTTAAACCAAAAGCAAATTGGCAAGCAGATACTCTGTTTCAGGTTGCTAGGAAGCAGCCAGGCAGAAAAGAGGGTTTGTGCTAATATTAACTATATAAAAATTGCTTTATCTAAGTAGCAATGACATGGGGGTGGGAAGGCAGGTAGAGCTGGCCCTGGGATAATCAACCCACTTCAGGGCACATGAGGCCAATGACAATCTAAAATTTTCTAGTTTCCTATTTACGCTCACTATGTAGTATGCAAATCTGGTTTAAAATAAAACCCTGCTGCGTCCAGTCTAGCTGCAACCTCATAGGTAATTAACAAACAGTCCTTATTGGTGATTTTCTGTTTCTCATCAAGTGATTCATTTTGCACAGAAACATATGGTTGGGAACCCACATAGTGCAAGGCTGTCCTTTTCAATCTAACGTATTCACAGTAAAGGTGAAACTGTGCCCCTTAAACATCCAGACTGTCAGGCAGATGAGTCAGGCTGGTGGGTCAGGGTTGTTCCTTTGATTTCTTAACACAACATTCACATACTGCTGAAGCTCTCGAGAAAACCACAATTATAGGTTATATATCATATTGTCTTTGGTCCCCGTCACATATTGTAAAATACATCTGGATGATATTTTGTGCCGATTAGTAGCAATGATATTTCTAGTCGTGATGGAGCTGACATTTGCTGAATGTACTCCCATCTGGGCACACACTTGGAGCTGTTTTTCCAATAGTGGTGATGGATAAGAAGAATCCTGACTTTATTCCAACTGTACTAAAGAACAAACTGGTTGGGAACAGAGTTTCAGTCCGTGATAATGGAATAGAGTTTTCTCCTGTGTTAATGCTAACTATAGGTTTGAAATTATAAATCAGGTTCTTGGTGTTCTGAAGAAAAAAGCTAACTAGTCAACCACAGATATTCACAATACGGCCATTGTAAGTTGGTCTTTCTGAAGTTTCTCACTTTTATTGCTTTTAGTCACCAAATTCAGCCAGTTACAGATGGCTGAAGACTAAAGGCTAATCGATTACTGAGACATCAATGAACTTGAATTTGCAGATTTGCAATGTCTCTGCCACATTTACATGGGCTTATTTTAAGGAAAAAAAAAGGAAAACATTTACTTTAAAGAACCTGCAAGTGTGGACTATTAGAAAAAGTCAGAAAATAGTTTAATGGAGAGGCAATGTGTCTCTGCAAAAGGTAGAAGAGCATTAAGGGCAAAGGCAGTGTCAGGCTGGCCTGTTCATGACACTAATTAGAAAAAAGTGCCTACTTCATCTAAGAGACGCAGCCCTGAGTCGGAGGCAGCTTACCTAGTAAATAAAGAGTGGGCTATATTTTATCCCCTGTTCTGCCCCTCTCCCAGGCACCGTCATGCAAGGCATAACTCCATGACTGCACTGAAGGAGCCTTAAGTTACGTAGACTGGTATTGGTCTTTAGGCAGGAAGTGCTTCCATGTTCATCCGACACAGACGAACATACTGTACATAGCGTCCTCTACAATAATGGTTCTCAAACCTGACTGCATTGGGATCATCTGAAGATCTTTAAAAAATCCCAATGCCCCGGCCATTTCAGCCCAATTGCATCCGAAATGTTTTTAGAGATGACCCCATGCACCCGCACATTTTAAAGCTCCCACGTGATGCCAGGGTTGAGAGTGCTTGGCCACACTAATAGTTAAGAGACACAGCGACCAAACTGAATGCAGATCCTTGGCATTATCCAACCTAAGCTTTCCCACTTCAGTGCAAGTGCATTTCCTTTTTCTCTTCTTAGAAAGGTGTGATCACCTTCCTCCTCTAAATCAACTTCACACCTGAGGTCAATCTTTTGCTTTAACCAAAGCTGAAGGAAATAAATTTTATATTGAAAGAAGAAACATAGGACTGTGGATTTAGTGACGTATGTAATGACAAGGAAGGAAGATTTAGAACCACATTTAAAAGTGAAAAAAACGGCGATGATAGAAGGTTGGCAAGCTGGAAGCCTTGATAAAAAATGACTGTCTCTTTTCCATCTTTAAGTCAGATGAAGTAAAAGCTGTTTTCTAGAGCTCACATTTTTATCCTGTGAAATGTAAAGACTTATGGTACAGTCCTAGACTGCATGGGATGGTTCAAAAAAAATTATACTGTCCTTTGAAAAAGTTTTAAATGTAAAAAATAAAAAAGAGAATATACATACTATCTTTTGTATTATAAATTGAGGTGTTAATTCAAAATGAAATGTAAATATTTCAAATGGTCTTCTTACCTGCTACTTAAAACAAATTCTAGGAAAGAATATCATAAAAGCAGAATCTCAAATTCTTCAGAAAGAAAATCATTATAAAAGCTTAGAATTCTAGGTGGTGCCTGTGGTTCACTGAGTAGGTCACTGGCCCCATATACCAAGGGTGGTGGGTTCAAACCCTGCCCCAGTCAACTGCAACAAAAAATAGCCGGGTATTGTGGCAGGCACCTGTAGTCCCAGCTACTCAGGAGGCTGAGGCAAGAGAATCACCTAAGCCCAGGAGTTGGAGGTTGCTGTGAGCTGTGATGCCAGTGTACTCTACTGAGGGCAATAAAGTGAAACTGTCTCTAAAAAAAGAAAAAGAAAACAAAAGCTTAGAAATCCTGGCACTCTGGGAGGCCATGGCTGGTGTATTGCCTGAGCTCAGAAGTTCAAGACCAGCCTAAGCAACAGTGAGACCCTGTCTCTAAAAATAGCTGGGCATTCTGGCAGGCTCCTGTAGTCCCAGCTACATGGGAGGCAGAGGCAAGAGGATTGCTTAAGCCCAAGAGTTTGAGGTTGCTGTGAGCTGTGACACCACTGCACTCTACTGAGGGCAACATGATAAGGCTCTGTCTCAAAAAAAGCTTAGAAAATAGTTTTAGTCATATAGTTCTTGGGTAATTTAAAAAATTCTTAAAGAAAATGGCTTAGAAGATAGACACTAAAATATTGGGTAGTGAGATTAAGGGATGTTTTAATTTCTTCTTTTTGTTTATACAGGTATATACAGTAGAACCTTCACAGTTGATGACCTCCCTACACTAACCACCTCCTTACTTGGACTAAATTTCAGAGACCAGACATGCACCACATGTACATATCAGTAGAGTAGGCCTAGATCCTTACGCTGACCACCTCTGTGTGTTGACCAGTTTACTACAGTCCCTTGGATGGTCAACTTACAGAGGTTCTACTGTATTTTCTAAATTTTCTATGGTGAGTATGTAATTAATTTTATAAAGAGAAACTTTATAGTTGTAAAGTTATATTTTCGAAAAGAGGGAAGAAATACTTCATCATTCCTATTTCTCAGAAAGGAAACAAAGACAAATACAGTAGGACCTCTGTAAGCTGACCACCCAAGGGACTGTAACCAACTGGTCGGCGCACAGAGGTAGGGGGTCAACATAAGGACCTAGGCCTACTGTGTTGATAAGGTAAATATGGTGCATGTCCAGTCTATGAAAATTAGGTCAATTTAAGGGGGTGGTCAATGTAGGGAGATGGTCAGCTCCAGAGGTTCCACTGTATTTCAAACACAGCAGTAAAGATGGAGACGCACAGCTGATGCTCTGGGTAAGAGCACTGAAAACAGAATGGTGTAAGGATTGTAGGTTTTCCCACCTAATATTTATTCTGACTAATTATGGGTAAAAATGATCAGAAAGTGGCTCTCAAATGTAAGCTGTATAAAATAATCCTGAGAGCATACAGGGTACTGCTAGTGCGCACAAGTCTATGTGGCCTGAATGTAAAGAAATCTAAATAAATCTCAAAGCTACCAGACACATAAGAATCTAAAATAAAACATGGAAATAAAATCCGTTTCATGGGGCAGTAGAAGGAGTCCAGCTTGGAAGACTCAGACTTAGTTTCCAATCCCAGCTATGCTGAGTGACTTGTACAAACTACTAACACTGCTTTGACTCAATTTGATCATCTATGAAATAAGATCATAATAACTTCCTTATACAACTATCCACTTGAAATCAGACATAAATACATAAAATGCCTAATTTAGAACGTGGTGCATAGTAGGTGCTGAGTCAATAGTTAACGATTTACCATAGTTTCTGTTAGGTCTCTATCATTAGCTGACTTTTTGCTGCATGCGGAGAAAAGGAATTTTATAATACATATTTTTCCCAACCAAATATAACATATAATACTGATACAGTTTAACTGTCTAGACATTTCACAACCTGCTCTTAAGAATATTTTTTTCTTTTTTCTTTTCTTTTTTTTTTTTTTTGAGACATATTCTCACTTTGGTTGCCCTTGGTAGAGTGCCATGCCTCAAACTCTTGGGCTTGAGGTGATCCTTTTGCCTCAGCCTCCTGAGTAACTGGGACTACAGGTGTCCAGAACAACACCTGGCTATTTTTAGAGACAGGGTCTTGCTCTTGCTCAGGCTGGTCTAGAACTCATGAGTTCAAATAATATGCCAACTTCAACCTCCCAGAGTGCTAAGATTATAGGCATGAGCCACTGTGCCTGGCCTAAGAATATTTTTTCGAAAAAGGAATTTTTAAACCAGAGCAGCCTCATTCCAAAGTTATTTAATCTCCCTATTTCAGTTTCCTTGTATGTAAAATGGGGAAACCAACCCCTCTACTTTATAGCAGCTTTGGTATGCTCTAATAAAAAATACAAACAAAATGCTTTTAAAACTGTAAGTAGGGCCTGGCACAGTGGTTCATGCCTGTAATAGGAGGCTAAGGTGGGAAAATTGCTTGAGGCTTAGGAGTTCAAGACTAGCTGGGCAATATAGAGTGACTCCCATGTGCGCACGCGCACACACACAAACGCATACAGAGAATTAGGCAAGTGTGGCGGCATGTGTCTGTAACCTGTAGTCCTAGCCATTTGAGAGGCTGAGCGGGGAAGACGGCTTGAGGCCAGGAGTTGAAGGCTGCAGTGAGCTACGATTGCTCCACTTCACTCCAGCCTGGGCAACAGAGCAAGGCCCCGTCTCTGTAAAGATAATAAAATAAAAAATAAAATAAAACTATAAACAGGCAGCTATTTCAGTTTAATAGTTTAAGCTATTCAGTTTAAAAATCTGCAAATAGGGGTAGCACCTGTGGCTCAAAGGAGTAGGGTGCTGGCCCCATATGCTGGAGGTAGCAGGTTCAAACCCAGCCCCAGGCAAAAAAAAAAAAAAAAAAAAAATATATATATATATATATATATGCAAATAGTATTGATATTTATCTTCTTGACCAAATTTTCCTAATATTCTTTTATTTAATTTTTTTCAGATTAATATGAAATTAGAAACATCTAGTTTACAAGCTTGCATTTGTTAGGTAAGGTCCCTGTTGCAGATGTGCCCCTCACCCAGGAGGTGTGCCGTATACCCTTATGTTGTGCCCGTTAGCTGAGAGCACACCAATCCGGGCCATCTTCCCTTCTTTCCTCACTCTCCTCTCCCTTTTCCCTCTCCCCCCAACTTGAATTAACTTGACTTTTTCTCTTGTGTGGGCATGAATTTGTTAACCTACTGACTTCATATTAGAATGGAGTACATTGGATACTTGCTTTTCCACTCTTGTGATACTTTACTAAGGAGAATGTTTTTCAACTCCATCCGGGTAAATACAAAAGATGTAAACTCTTCATCTTTTTTATGGCTGAATAGTATTCCATGGTGTACACATGCTATGGCTTGTTAATCCATTCATGGGTTGATGGCACTTGGGGTGTTTCCATATCTTGGCAATCGTAAATTGAGCTGTGATAAACAATTTTTATGACAAAATGATTTTTTTTTCTTCTGGGTAGATGCCTAGTAATGGGATTATGGGAGCAAATTGAAGGTCTACTTTAAGATATTTCTTATTTTTTAAAAGATACCTTCTTTTGTTCCAACTACTGTGAAACACTTAACTACTTTTCCCTGTAAAAATGCACTTGTGCTTGAACTGTATTAATCATGATACTCTATACAATGTATTTCATCTTAGAATTATTATCCTACATACTAATCCAAGAAAAAGAGGATATAGTGATATAACACTGTGCATTGTATAGTTAGAAGCACCCTATTCATCGTGAACTTACTAAAGGCTCTTAATTGCTGTAATAGAAATTATGAAATATTGCCTATAAATGACTGCTGTTTTAAAAGGTTTAATACAGTAAATTAATAATTATTGTGGTATCTGTCCTAATCAATAGATTAAAAAAGATGACTGTTCACAATAATTTTTTCTACTACTTCAAACATATGATTCAATCTATACAAAAAATATCCTGGCTCGGTGCCTGTGGCTCAAGTAGCTAAGGCGCCAGCCACATACACCTAAGGTAGCGGGTTTGAATCCAGCCCGGGCCTGCCAAACAACAATAATGGCTGCAACCAAAAAATAGCCGGGCATTGTGGCAGGCACCTGTGGTCCCAGCTACTTGGGAGGCTGAGGCAGGAGACTCGCAGGAGTTGGAGGTTGCTGTGAGCTGAGATGCCACAGCACTCTACCCAGGGGGACAGCTTGAGGCTCTGTCTCAAAAAAAAAAAAATCCTTCATCTTGGGGATAAAACTATGTCTCCATTTTTGACAAATGTATTAATTTTTCTATAAAAGAATAAAATTCAAAATGTTAAGAAAGCTTCTGTTCTTCAGCATTACTACTGTCACACAGTGGTTTGTCAGAAGCAGTTCCAGGGCTCTGGGATCTGCTAAATAGACCACTGTATGTAAATGCCATAAAATGATCCAGGGAGGAGAAAGGTTTGAAGAGCCCTCCAGAAGAGCTGCTGCTGTCTGCCGTGGAGGGGAGAAGGGGATTGGAGGAGAAAGAGATGTAACAAAAATATTCAACTTAATCACTCCTGAGAATGGGAGGGAACAGACGTGAGATTCGGGTATAGGTGCAGTCACAACCTTCTCTTCCATCGCTCCTCAGGCCCAGAGCAGGCCCAGGGAGGCAGACCAGGGAGTCCCTGCAGAACTGAACTTCACTAGGTGGAGCGAAGGGTCTTCTCGGTTGGCTGCAGAAGGGCCGATTCAAAACATGTGGGGGCAGCAAAGAGCTGCTCTGGGGAGCCCACACCGCAGGTGAGCGTGGGAGTCACCTTAGAAAGTCAAGGAGCCACTGGGATCTGCTGGGGGAGAGGAAGTGGGGGTGGGGTGGGGAGACAGACAAAACGCAGGGCAGGCAGAACCCACACAGGTGGCACAGGTTCACCAGGGGGCTGAATCCGTCATCCATCCCATCAGTTTTGTACACATTGCTCTGGGCAATGCACGGTAATCAGTATTGAGGTATAACTGCATCCTTGGGAATTCAAATTTCAAGGGACACAGACAAGCAATTGAAAGTCCTCTACAATGTGACTTGGGATGGAGGGGACTAAGACCTCCATCCCCTAAGAATACTTGACTTGAACCTGCACTAACAAAAGAGGCTTCCTGGAGGAAACAACCTCAAATCTCACATTGAGTACTTGAGCCAGAGAAAGAAGAGGAAGCAAGGTGAGAGTGTTCCAGGCCCCAGGAAGACTAAATCTGGCAAAAGCCAGACAGATTTAGATGCCTGGGAAGGTGCAGCATGAGGCTGGAATGATAAACTCAGGAAAGCCTTGTAAGCCGCGCACTGAGTCTGCATTTTGTCACGAACAGCAAGAAGCTTTGGGGTTTTTAAACAGCAGGACAGTGACATGGTCAGATTTGTGTAGTGGAAAGATAATTCATCTGCTGCATTAAAGACAAATTCCAAGTTACCCAGTCTGCTGGTGCAGCCCAGAAACTGCGTTTTGAAACATCTCCGTAGGGGATTTTAAAGCACAGCTGCATTGGAAACCACTGCTATAGGACAGATGGACCAGTTCAGTGTCAAAAGCACTTGAAACTTTGGCTGTAGTAGCTCAAGATTCTTGACAGGGTTATCTGATTCCCAGGGACTTGCTTGCCCCCAGAGGTTTCTAGATATTCTCCCTGTGTTATCATTCCCTAACCTTTCTGTACAAAAAGATCATGGTCACTTCAGACTAGCAGCAGAGACCAGGAAGTTCCCTGGAAATAGTTGGAAGCGTTCGCCAGTTCTAGGCAAATGAGAGTGGACCAACTGTCTCAGTTTGCCTGTGACTAAGGAGAGCTGAGTTTTATGAAGCTGGACTTCTGAAAACCAAGGCAGACCCAGGCAAATTGGGACAAGTTGGTCACCCCTTTTTTTTTTTTTTGGCCAGGGCTGGGCTTGAACCTGCCACCCTACTCTTTGAGCCACAGGTGCCGCCCCAAGTTGGTCACCCTTTAACAAACAACAAGTCAGAAGGTTTCAAAATGTAGCTTTCTTTAAAAGCAAAATGCCATTATTGATTATTATATCTAGTGATAATTTTAAGTATATTTTAAATGTGTATAGTTTTTCAATGGTTTTTTTTTTTTTTACAAAAGCCCCATACTGTGTAGGAAAGAATGCTTAGTTCTTCTGCCCCTGTGACGCAGCTTTTTGCATACTTCTAAAATAGGGATGTATGTAAGCCTGAGGACACAGGCAGGATGACTGAGGCTTGTGGAACGACTGAGACTTTCAGCCTGAAGATAAACACGGTGTATCCTCCTGAAGTACTAAGGCTCCTGGAAGACCCAAGAGTGGTGGGTGATAAGTAGTTTAAAACTCTTTGGGGATATTATTACAATTTTAATATTCACCCAAGTTTTCAGAACAAAACACGAGACATTAAAAAAGAAAAACTACTAAAAATAGTTACCCTGGCCAGTTTCAGTGGCTTACGCCTGTAATCCTAGCACTCTGGGAAGCTGAGGTGGGAGGATTGCTTGAGCCCAGGAGTTCTAGACCAACCTGAGCAAGAGTGAGACTCCATCTCTACTAAAAATAGAAAAATTAGTTGGATGTGGTGGTGTCTGTAGTCCTAGGTACTCAAGAGGCTGAGGCAGGAGCATCAGTTGAACCCAGGAGTTTGAGGTTGCTTGAGCTACGTAAGCTAGGCTGATGCCAGAGCACTCTAGCCTAGGCAATAGAGTAAGACTCTGTTTAAAAAAAAAAAAAGTCAAACCATTTGCTTGTGGCAGACAGCTTGCAGACTCTTGGTGCAACCACAATCACAAGCATGGCAGCCCACTCACCTGGCTGGGAGGAAGCCCTGGCAGTGGGGAGTTTGAGAAGCGGCCTCTCCCTAACAACACTACGCATGCTCAACAAGGCACTCCTGTCAAAAGCTGCTGACTTTAAATGAGGAATCCATTTCATAGATAAGTCCATTTCTGTGTTTATGGAACAACTAGAACACAGTTCCCAAATACTATCACTTCTTTGTATTATTTAGGCAACGGCTTAAATGTGGTCCCAGTGAGGAGCCAAAGAGCCCTAGGAATGAATGATGGTCCTGGAACATCAACTCATGCCCATTCTGTGATCGCTTTCCCATTCTGGGAACTCGACCGCTCTGTATCTATTTGCATAAAGTAATTTATTAATTTACTTGTCTATCTCCTTCTTGAGCTGTGAGCTGCTGTGAGTGCAAGGACTGTGCTGTGCCTCCAGTGCCTAAAAGTGTGCCTGCCATGCAATAGTTACTCTGTAAATATTTATTGAAATAAAGAAAAGTAAAATTAAAGTTGATATGAAGTCAGAGAGGCATAAACTGGCACTGAAAATCTCAGAACAACCTTAAATACTTCGTCTTGCTCAAAAGATCTAAACAATTACATTTTGTCAACCTCTTCACTCTTTCATCTGACATCTTTGTCTACAATTTAGGAGTCACTTTGCTCTTCTTAAGTTTATTCCAAAAAGAAAATATGTAAACTGAATAAGGAAAAACAGTACATTCCACCAAAATGTTGCAACAGGAAATGGGCTATCTTTAAATCTCATGCAAACTGAATTATACCAGTTACCCTGGTTAGGTAAATACTAACATTATAAATAGATTGAAAGAAAAAAGTTATGTAATTTATAATGTTATTAGCTATTGCTATAGAGATTGAACCCATTTTTTTCTCCTGAATTTTAGAAAGTTAACACAATGAGTAATACAGCAACATACAAGGAGAACATTCAGACACAGTTAGTTTAAAGAGCCATTGGAGCTAAAAATGTGACTTTATATGATGAATAGCAGCTTAAAAATCTCTATAGAACTTGTTCATTAAAGACTAGCACTTTGGACTACCATTAAAATAAATATTTTATTAAAATATCAGGAGCAGATGCTATTTGTCCTGTTGCTTTATTCCTCACCAACATAGCTTGAGTAATTTATTTATTCATTTATTTTTTTTGAGACAGCGCCTCAAGATGTCGCCCTAGGTAGAGTGCTGTGCATCACCGCTCACAGCAACCTCCAACTCCTGGGCTCAAGTGATTCTCTTACCTCCCACTTCCAAGTAGCTGAGACTACAGGTGCCCACCACAACACCCCAGCTATTTTTTAGTTGCAGCCATCATTGTTGTTTGGCAGGCCCAGGCTGGATTCAAACCCGCCAGCTCAGGTGTATGTGGCTGGCGCCTAAGCTGCTTGAGCCACAGGCACTGAACCAAGATAGCTTGAATTTTTTAAAGTAAAATTCGCAAAATCTCCATGATGTTTTTTGTAAAGAGAGGAAAATACATACTAAAAATTCATATGGAATCTCAAAGGACCCTGAATACCTAAAAGAATCTTGAAAAAGAACAAAGTTAGAGGTCTCATGCTTTCTGATTTCAAAACTTACTACAAAGCTACATTAATTAAAATAATATGTACCATCCTGGACAGACATATAGATAAATGGAATAGAATAAAAAGCCCCCGATAAATTCTTGTACATATAGTCAAATGATTTCCCACAAGAATACCAAGACCATTCAATGTTCAACAGGGAAAGGAGAGTCTTCTCAATAAATAGTATTGGGAAAAGTGGATATCCACATGCAAAGAATGAAATTGGACCCTTACAGCATACACAAAAACTAACTCAAAATCAATAAAAATGGAAGAACCAAAATTATAAAAACCCCTGGGAAAAAAAGCACAGGAGAAAAAGCTTTATGATGTTAAATATGGCCATTATTTCTTGGATGTGACACCAAAGCACAGGTAATAAAAGGAAACAGGTACATAGGGCGCCATCAAGCCAAAAGACTTAGAGGCATCAAAGGACACAATCAAAAGAGTGAGAAGTAATCAACGGAATGGGAAAAATCATCTTCAAATAACATACAACTCAAAACAAGTTTTTCAAATGGGCAAAGGACTTGAACAGATATTTATCCAAAGAAGATACACAAACGGCCAACAAGCACAAGAAAAGATGCTCAGTATTACAAGTCATTAGGGAAACAAATCAAAACCACAATAATAGACAACTTTACACCCGTTAGGAGGGCTGTCATCAAAACAACCAGAAAATGACTGGTGGTGGTGAGGATGGGAAGAAACTGGAACACTTGTGCACAACTGGCAGAAAAGTAAGAAAACAGCATGACAACGTCTCACAAAGTTAAAAATAGATTACTATGTAATCCAGCAATTCCACTTCTGGGTATATAACCAAAAGAACTGAAAGCAGGGACTCAAACAGATAATCGCACACCCAGGTTCATAGCAACAGTATTTACAACAGCCAAAAAGCAGAAGGCTGGGAGTGATAGGGATAGTAAGAGGAGTTAAAATATTTTTTTATAGGTAGAGGAAACTCAAGTGTCCACTGACAGATAAATGGATAAACCAAATATTGTATATACACGCAGTGGAATGCTATGCAGCATCAAACAGGAAGAAAATTCTGACACATGCTATGACATGAATGAACCTTAAAGACGCTATGCTAACTTAGAGCCCCTTCCAGAAGGACAGATACCACAAGATTCTAATTACATCAAGTACTCAGAGTAGTTAAAGCATAGAGACAGAGCCAGAAGCAGGGGACAGTCCAGGAAAGGGGGCTGTTGTTTAAAGAGTACAGAGTTTCCAGTTCAGCAGATGAAAAAATTCTAAAGATGGATGGTGGTGGTGATAAGGGTCACGACAAGATGAATATCCTTAATGCCACTGAACTGTACCCTTAAAAATGCTTAAAATGTCCAATTTTATATTGTGTATATTTTGCCACCATTTAAAAAAACATATAACTATCTTGTTTACCCCTCAAAAATTCAAATAAGAAAATAAAATAAAAATTATCCCCAATCCTTCACTTAGAGATTAGCAATTTTTCTGAAAAAACTAAAATTCCATGTAATGAAAATTATAAAAGTGGAGTTGTATTTTTCCCATGATTCTTCCTATTATCTGAATATCGTTGTCATCCGTAGATTTAAATGCATTTTTAGTACGTATGTGGTTTTCTTATTTTTTTTCTTTTTTACACTCACCAGCATATTAATAGTATGACAGCTGCTGTGTCCTGGATTAGAAATTAGATAAGGTCACAGGTTCCCCCATGCGGTGCTATGATCCCACAGTGTATAATTTCTTAAATTCCAAAAGACTGCAAGCTTTTTGTTCTGCGCCAATACAGACTTTGGGCAGCGTCCTTAAACTGCCCTCCTCTGTATGTAGTCAGCAGATAGCGTCCAGCTCTCTGTAAACCAGGTGAGAAGTTGAATTCCTTCGAACCTGGGGGAAGGCACCGCTCGGGCACATCCAGATGGCATTTTCTTGCTCTGGTTTTTCCTCCAGCTCAGCAAACTTAACCCTCAAAGTAAACCAGCTAGACGAGACCCAGTTCAGACTGAGCGTGCGTGGTAGACACAACTTTGCTCGCTAGGTTCTATTTCCTTCACCCCCTTCTTACTTTTATCTATGAAGGACCCCTTTTCCGTTAGTCTCTAGAAGTTCCTTTCCCAGTTTGAGCGCAACTCTTCTCTGTAATTTCATCTGGAGGCCTGACTGGCCGGGTGGCCTTGCCACAGAGCTATTTGCATTGGGGACCGACTGAGGCTTTTCCTGGGAAAAAGCTCATCCCTAAGGAGGAAGGGCACCATTTTGGCTGAAGGACAATGGAGCAGGGTCAGAGGCGAAGGGTGACTCCGAGTGCAGCACACAGCCTGTCACTCAGGCTCTTGTCCAGCCCACCCTCCTCCACCCAGGCCTGAGTCCCAGGGTAAGGGATGGCCATGAAAGACCCAAATAAAAACTACAGGAATCGAAAAATTAGAATTCAAAGCATCGCAGCCAGGGGGACGGTGGGGAGGAGCAGCTCGCATCACGCTCTCAGCGTGGACATCAGCCTGAGCAGCCTGCAAGGACACACCCCTGATGTAAACGTAGGGCACAGGTAGGGCTCTGCTTCCGGGGCACCGGCAGGGGCAGTCGTCGCAATCCGTGTGTGCAGCAGGTAAAAAGGGCAAAATGGCAAATGTGATGTGGCCCAGAGGAGCCTGCGCAACCTGTGTGATTCATTCTCTGAGGTCTGCTAAGCCTTAGGAGGGAAACTGAAAAGAGCTCGGCATTCCCACCGGGCAGGAGAGGGGAAAGCTGCCTTTATAAGCTCCTGGATCTCATCTTCGCCTTCAGAGTGGTGAGGGCTGGGAAATACGGGTAATACTTTATCAAAAAGGGCAACTACTTCAGCCAAACAAAATAAGACTGCATTGTCTAGATAGGACTCACACACGAGGTTTATGTAAATCACTTAACACTGAGTTCCTCTAGGTTTACTATATATTTTTTTTACTTAGCAAAAAATAATATGATTGAACAGAGAAACACATTTCTACAGTAATTGTTGAGAGTTGAATATCTCACTTTCAATAATGGATAGATAAGTGAGAAAATAAAGGACTTAAATAATACAATAAGCCAACTTGTTCTGACAGACATATACAGACCCCTCTCCCAAACAACAGCAAACACATTCTTCTCGGTGTCCCTGGGACATTTTCCAGGATAGACACTATGTTAGGCCATAAATTAAGTCCCAATAGATTGTTTTGTTTTGTTTTTTGTTTTTTGAACCAGGTTACATTAATTGCATTTGTTAGGTAAAGTCTCTCTTATAATTGTGTCCCACCCCCAAAAGATGTGTCACACACTGTGACCCCCCCACCCCCTCCCTCCCTCCTTCCCTCTCTCTGCTACCCCCTTCCCCTACCCCCCACCGTGTACTAGGTCATTAATTGTCCTCATATCAGAATTGAGTATATAGGATTCTTACTTCTCCATTCTTGTGATGCTTTACTAATAATAATGTGGTCCACTTCCATCCAGGTTAATACAAAAGATGTAAAGTCTCCATCTTTTTTAATGGCTGAATAGTATTCCATGGTATACATACACCACAGCTTGCTAATCCATTCCTGGGTTGGTGGGCATTTAGGCTGTTTCCACATTTTGGTGATTATAAATTGAGTTGCAATAAATAGTCTAGTGCCAGTGTTCTTATGATAAAAGGATTTTTTTCTTCTGGGTAGATGCCTAGTAATGAAATTGCAGGATCAAATGGGAGGTCTAGTTTGAGTTCTTTGAGGGTTCTCCAACTTTCTTCCCAAAAGGTTGTATTAGTTTCCAGTCCCACCAGCAGTGTAAAAGTGTTCCTTTCTCTCCACAACCACACCAGCATCTGCAGTTTTGACATTTTGTGATATAGGTCATTCTTGCTGAGATTAGATGATACCTCACAGTGGTTTTGATTTGCATTTCTGTAATAATTAGGGATAATGAGCATTTTTTCATGTTTGCTAGCCATTTGTTTGTCTTCTTTACAGAAGGTTACAGTCATGTCTCTTGCCCATTAATATAAGAGATTGTTGGCTTTTTCATGTTGATTAACTTCTCTATAGATCCTAGTCTGATTTTGTCTGATTCAGACAAATATCCTTTGCCGTTGGGTAGGTTGTCTATTTGCTTTGGTTGTTGTCTCCTTAGCTGTACAGAAGCTTTTCAGTCTAATTAAGTCCCATTTATTTTTGTTGTTGTTGCAATTGCCATGGCAGTCTTCTTCATGAAGTCTTTCCCCAGGAAGATATCTTCAAGTGTATTTCCCATGTTTTCTGTAAGGATTTTTTATCATTTCCTGTCTTAAATTTAGGTCTTTTATCTATCTTGAATCAATTTTTCAAAAGTGGAGAAAGGTGCAGGTCCAGTTTCAGTCTTTTTTATGTTTATTAAATCATAGTTGTGTACATTAATGCAATCATGGGGTACAATGTGGTTTTATATACAATTTGAAATATTTTCATGAAACTGGTTAACATAGCCTTTACCGCATTTTCTTAGTTATTGTGTTAAGACATTTATATCCTACACTTAGTAAATTTCACTTGTACTCTGGTAAGATGCACCGTAGGTGTGGTCCCACCAATTACCCTCCCTCCACCCATCCTCCCCTCCCTCTCTCCTTTCCCCTTCTTCTTGGGCAATAATTGGTTTATAGCTTTTGTATGAAAGCTATAAATTGGGTTCATAGTAGGGCTGAGTACATTTTCTTCCATTCTTGAGATACTTTGTTACAAAGAATATGTTCCAGCTCCATCTGTGTAAACATGAAAGAGGTAAAGTCTCCATCTTTCTTTAAGGCTACATAATATTCCATGGTGTACACATACCACAATTTCTTAATCCATTCATAGGTTGATGGACACTTGGGCTTCTTCCCCGACTTAGCAGTTTCAGTCTTTTACATGTGGATATCCAGTTCTCCCAGCACCATTTATTGAATAGGGATTCTTTCCCCCAGTGTATGTTCTTGTTTGGTTTATCAAAGATTAGGTGGCTTATAAGATTTTAGTTTCATCTCCTGATTTTTGATTCAGTTCCTGATGTCTATATCTCTATTTTTGTGCCAATACCATGCTATTTTGATCACTATGGCCTTGTAGTACGGCCTAAAGACTGGTAGCAGATGCCCTGGCCTTGTTTTTATTGCTAAGAACTGCCTTAGCTATACAGGGTTTTTTCCAGTTTCATACAAAATAAAGAATTATTTTTTCCAAGTTTTGAAAATAAGATGTAGGTATTTTAATAGGGATGGCATTGAATCTGTGGGTTGCTTTGGGAAGTATAGACATTTTAACAATGTTGATTCTTCTCAGCCATGAGCATGGCATGTTCTTGCATTTGATAATATCTTCTGCTAATTCTTTTCTTAGGGTTTCATAATTTTCCTTATCTATATCTATATCTTTTGATCTATTCATTTCTGCCTCTGACCTAAGTGAATTTTATAACAAACATTTGGCCAACTCAGCAAAACTACAGATTGGGTTTTTTTTTGACAAAAATACAAGAAAACCTCAGCCATTTTGAATCCGTGGGGAATGTCACACTGGATATATACTTTTACAAAAAAACTAGAACAAGCACTTTAAATACTAGAGATTTTCATTTTAAGGGTTTGGGCATAGGATGCATCCTCAAATATATTATAAAGCACTTCTCTACTTAAAAAGAATATAACATACATAAGTTATTATCAAAAATTCAGGGTGGTCATTATTAAAAATCAACTTTGTCTGGCAGGCTGAGACAGGTGGATTGCTGGAGGTCAGGAGTTCAAAACCAGCCTGACCAAAAGCAAGACCCCATCTCTAAAAAATAGCTTAGTGTTGTGGTGGGTGCCTATAGTTCCAACTACTTGGGAGGCTGAGATAAGAGTATCACTTGATCCCAGGAGTTGGAGGTTGCTATGAGCTATGACACTACAGCACTCTACCAAGGCCAACAGAATGAGACTCTGTCTCAAAAAAAAAAAAAATTGACTTTCTAATATACTGAAGATGAATACTGTTATGTGCTACTGAATCCACTTGCTTTCTATTTTTCTTTTTTAGCAAGTTATTGATGTAAACTTAGAGTTAGTTTTTTGCTTATTTTTACTTCTGCTGAAGAGATGCAATGTGGTGGTGCAATGTGTGTGCATGTGCTCAGGAACCGCGTGTTAGGAATAAGTTCTAGTGTAACCCTGAATGAACGAGTTAGCCTTTCTGAACTCAGTCTCTTCATCTATAAAGTGGGCACAGCAGTAGCTCTCTTCCAGATTTTATGTGAGCCTATGTATACAAAATGCCTGGTCAATTAGTTAACTTCACACCTTGGGTGTCAAATAGACAAATTACTGCTCTGCCATTTACTATCTCTGTGTGATCTTGGGCCAGGCGGCTCTGAACTTTAGCTCCCCAACTGTATGAGAATGAAATACTTGTGAAGTGACTGAAATAATACCTGGCATACAGTAGATGCTTAATAAAGGACAATATCTTCCTTTTTTCTTTTTTCTTAATAGGGGTAAATTGCCTAACCTGGAACAGCTCAATCTATTGGGTGACATAATCAAAGGCCTCTTTCCACAAACTGAGTCAACAGGTCAAAGGCCAAGGCAGTTTTTCTCAACCTTGTTGCTGCTGATATCCTGGGGTGGCCCAAACTACTCAACAACACCTGTGGTTCCTGTGCCACGAACCCAACAGACCACAGGCAATCCCCATCAGCTTGTGCTGCACTCCTGAGCCTCCTGTTCTATTGCTGATGCGATTTGAAGAAGCAGTTCTCTCTCTAATTCAAGAATTTGGACGACAGTTTACTCTAGAGGAGAGGTGGGGAACCTGTAGCCTTAAGGCTGCATATGGCTGCTTGAGTGTGGCCTTTTTCCTTTCTTTTTTCTTTTTTTTTCTTTTCTTTTTCTCTCTGTCCCCCTGGCTAGAGTGCCATGGTCCCAGCCTAGCTCATAGCAACCTCACACTTCTGTGTTCAAACAGTCCTCCTGCCTCAGCCTCCCAAGTAGCTGAGGAGACAGGAACATGCCACCATGCCCACCCAATTTTTTTTTCTATTTTTAGTAGAAACAGAAGAAACAAGGGTCCTACTGGCTCACGCTGGTCTCAAACTCCTGACCTCAAGAAATCCTTCTGCTTTGCCTCCTAGAGTGCTAGGATTATAGGCATGAGCCACTGTACCCATCCAAGTGTGGCCTTTTGACTGAATCCAAATTTTATAAAATAAATCCTTTTATTTTATTAATACATTTTTGTTCATCTTTTATATTATTTTTAAAATGAACATATTCAAAATACCAAAGAATAAAATGAATTTCAGCAAAATAACCTGCCCAGACCGACTGGTACAAGTAGAACATTAGTAAGCCATAAGGGTTAAACAGATGGCTGCTATGCTCAAGATTTAGTTCTACCACACAAAGCTAGTTGGAGAGAGTTTATGGGATTGAGTAGGCCAGTCTGTTATTAGCTTTTGACAATGGTGCACAGTGTTGTCACAGCCCACTGCTGCCACCGCTTATCAGGGCCTGGGACTGGCCAGGTCTCTGCCCGGCTTAACTAGGTTCCGGACACGACGGCTAAGGCTAAGCTATTATCTTGCTCAGGAACAATTTCTCTTAGGTGCCTGAGGGCTATCTACTTTAGCTGATGGGAAAGAGGGAGAGAGAGTCTTTGAGAGAGTAAAGCAGTCTTAGAATAGATAGATCTTAGTCTTTAGCAGAGCTTGGTAATCTTCAGCAGAGAGACGCCATGCTGGCGTTCTGCAGGCAGGAGAGGAGACAGAGTCAGAGTAAGCAGGTCCGTGATAGAATGCGCATGCTCCTGACTGCCTTCTCCTCCAGCCTAATAGAAGGCTGATCTCGTGCCTCTTAACACCACAAGTGTAGAGACTGCCAATTCACCAGTGCTCTCATCTCACGAGCT
>NW_003852502.1:5856482-5857802 GCF_000181295.1 Otolemur garnettii | reverse complement strand
ACCTCCTAGCCACAGGCTATATGGGCTGCTATAGCAGCCTGCACTACAGAAACAGTGTTTCTGTTTGAAGTGGAATTTATAAGTAGTTGCACAACTTGACTGTATCTTTTAATTCTGTCTGCTTAACACCCACCATGTCAAAGAAGCCCAAGAGAACACTGACGGAAGAAAATAGATTTTTTTAAATGAGGATTAAGAACTGCAATATTATCATGTTTCTGCTAAAGATAAGATGATTTGCTTGCTTTGTAATGCTACAATATCAACAACAAAGAAATTCAGTGATCATCAGCTTTATAAAATTCATAAGGACCACACATATTTTAAACTAGAGGGGAAGGTGCAAAAGGTTGTATTGTAGAAATTAAAAGATGAAAAGCAAAAGCAAAGACAGTTCTTTCAAGCAGCAATAATACCCTGAGATAATGCCACTGAAGCAACTTATAAAGTAGCTTATATACTCAGGATAAAGGGAAGCCATTCAGTGACCTAAAAACTGTGAAAGAATGCACTGTGAAGTTGTAGGATGCTGTGATCCTGTTTCAAAGTACCGACAACTGCCTCTTTCAAGGAGAACCATAACTTATCGGCAACATGAATTAACCTTCAACTTAACAGAACAACTTCATGCAATACTTCAGAAGGAAAAACATATCCAGTATTATAGAGTCACTTTGGATGAATTAACTGATACTACTGACTCAATGCAGGTTTTAAACTACAATCGGGTCATAATAGAAGATTTTCTTTGCTATGAAGACTTATTCACTTTGGGCACTGTTGGGAACAGAACACAGGGAATAGATATCTTCAACAACTTTCAAGATAAATGTCATGAAGTTTGGACCAAATTTGGTAAATTTAGTGAGTGTATGTATGGACAGTGCACCTTCCAAGACAGGAAAACATGAAGGGTTTACTGCACAGATTTTAAAAGTATTAGTAGATCCAGATGCTCTCGTTTCTTTTCATTGCATCTTACATCAGCAAAATCTCTGTGTGAAAGCTACTATCTCAAGTGACACTTTGCAACAAGTTGTATTATTGATTATATTTGTACACAATGCAACATGGCATTGTCAGGTAAAGACACCTTATTTAAATTTCTTAACATGCTAAAGTTAAAGTATTCAGTGTTGATTTGCTATAACATTCTAAAGTACATTGGTTATTGCAGGGACAGGTGTTAGCTCTTCAAGAACAGATAGTTAAATTTTATGAAGAACAGAATCAGCGATGTGAATTACTGAAAGTAGATTTCTGTAAGAATGCAGCCTTGCTGCGTGGATACCATGTCAAAATGACTTGAATATTTCTTTG